>NW_015165884.1:229579-238228 GCF_001447785.1 Gekko japonicus
AAGATCCTACCAGCGTGGTGGTCAGAAGAGAACTGGCGGGATTGTCATGCCCCTCCCTTGGTCATGCGCAGGGGTCATTTCGTAGAAAAAGAGGTGCAGGAGCTCATTAGCATAACCTATTAGCATAACTTGTTTGCATATGCCACGCCCCCTGAGATCACTGGAAGTGTGTCAAAAGGCAATACCCACCACTGAGGCTCCACTGGACTGTTTTGGATTGCTAGGTATTGGGGGGGGGTGCAGATCTGTCCTCGCAGAGGAGGGAGAGCTTGTACCTGAATAAAACTTGGTCTTAAAGGTGCCACTGGACTGTTTTGGGCCAGGGGGCCGGAGGGGGGGCTCTGCAATTTACATGGCTGCTTCTTGCTCTGACTGAGGGCTGCTGGGAGCAGGGGGCGGGGCTTGTTGCATGTGCCCGCCCCCTGGGCTCTTTACTGCCGGAGCTCTGCTCCTGTGCGCTCCTGCAGGAAATGACCCCTGGCCTATTAATCTTAAGTAGTATTAATCTAAACATATACAACAAATAACAAAATACCGACAATGAACACAATATAAAGGGGTGATTACATAAGCCAGCTTATCTTTAAAAGGTTAAGATAGACCCAGTCTGGTGACCCTGCAGGAGGCAGCAGGAGGCAGGAGGCAGATAAAGGCAGAGGAAAGGCCAGGTGTGGGCAAGGGGAAGAAATCAAGAGGGCCTGCGGCCTCCTTGGCCACAGATTAGACCTGACGCCAGCAGGGGCAGAACTCAGATACTGTGGCCTTGTACCCCACTGAGGTCCCTGTCCTCCCCAGGCTCCATCCCCAAATCTCCAGGAGTTTCCCCACCTGGACCTGGCAACCCTGCTCCTCGTCCCTCGCTGGTGGCCAGGGGGGACCTAGTAATCCTTCTGAGGGCTGGGGGAGCTGCTGCTCCTGGAAGTAGGGTTGCCAGTTACCAGGTGGTGGCTGGAGATTTCCCGGAATTACAACTGGTCTCCCGGAAAAGAGAGCAGTGCCGCTCTGAGGGCTGGGGGAGCTGCTGCCCCTGGAAGTAGGGTTGTCAGTTATCAGGTGGTGGCTGGAGATTTCCCAGAATTACAACTGGTCTCCCGGAAAAGAGAGCAGTGCCGCTGGATGTTTGGGAAGTTGGACTCTATGGCATTATACCGCAACGAAGTCTTTCCCCTTCCCAAACCCTGCCCTCCCCAGGCTCAACTCTCCAAATCGCCAGGAATTTCACAGTCCAGAGCTAGCAATAAATGGAAAAGAGCAGACCTGTAGCCATGGGGCGGGGGGCAATGCCCCCCACAGATGAGCGCTGCCCCCTCAGACAAAAAAAATCAGAAAAACCTGGGCAGATGTCTAAAAATCAATTTTTAAAAGTGTAAGAGGTGTGTGGGTGTTCCAAAATGACCCCAGACACAGTCAGGGAAGCTTCAGTCTCATTTTCTTTTCCCCTGCCCCAAAAATAAATAGGTGTTAAAAATGCAATAAAATAAAATAAAATTGCAAAATACAAAATAGAGAGAGTTGGAGATCCCCCGGCTTACACAGAAAAGCAGCCTTTGGAGATCTCCAGAAATCATGATTGATATCCAGGCTATATAAATCGCTGATTTATTATTTATTTAAAACATTATTCCGCTTCTCCTGGAGGAAACAGCTGCTTTGGAAAGTGGGCGGGATGAACCAGTGTTCCCTCTGAGTTAGTGTGAGCTAGCTCACAATTTTCTAGCCTCCAGTGCTCACACATTGTTGTCTTCGCTCAGGAAGGAGGGCTCCGGAGCAAACTAATTTCTGCAGCGGCCAAACCGCTCGCTCACAGCTTTAATGCCAGTAGCTCACAAAGCAGAATTTTTGCTCACAGGACTCCAGGGCTTAGAGGGAGCATTGGATGGCTTTAGACCCTACCAAGGTCCCTTCCCTCAGGGGTCATTTCCTGCAGGAGCGCACAGGAGCGGAGCTCCGGCAGTAAAGAGCCCAGGGGGTGGGCACATGCAACAACCCCTGCCCCCTGCTCCCAGCAGCCCTCAGTCAGAGCAAGAAGCATAACTTATTTGCATATGCCACACCCCCTGACATCAGCAGACATCACTAATGAGTTATGCTAACGAGCTCCTGCACCTCTTTTTCTATGAAATGACCCCTGCCTTCCCTCCCTCCGCCCTGCTCTCCCAGGTTCTGCCTTCAAACCTCCAGCTATTTCTGAAGGCGGGATGGGCAACCCTGTTTTGCAGGGAGCTCATTGCTCAATCCCAGGTGGAGGTGAGATTGCCCTAAAGGACTGACCAGGCGCTGAAACGGAGGTGGGGGTTCCCGAATGCGGTAGCATTAGCGACCTTTATTGAATGCGGTGGCAGTGTGGCGATGCAGCTGTTGGAACATGACTGAGTCAAGCCAGAAACGTTTCCACCGGGCAGTACAGCGTGTGCAACTTAAATGAATTATATGTTGTCTTCCCTATCCCCTATGAAAAACATTGTTAGTCCCCTGTCTAAAGAGTAACTGTAAATCACTTTGAGCCCACTTGTGGGGAAAGCGATTAATAAATCGAAAGCATTATTATTTCCATGGGAGTTTTGCCTGGTGTGCCTACAGTGTGCCCTGTGTTCATTTGTCTCCATTTTCATAAGTGTTTTTAGTCCATTATTACAGTATTTGCTTGGTAAATTAGTCTCTTTTGTTTTTCTTGCCAGGGTCCTTCCCACCTCATATTCAGCTACAGGGGAGGGCGTGCCCCAGCGGAATAGGGAGCTACTTGGGGGTGGCAAGGAAGGTGCTGTAGGCAGGGGTATCAGTTAAGACCTGTTTGCATTATTTTCTCCATAAGAGCTACCCAGTGTCTAATCCACAAAGGCAATGGTCAGGTGTTAATCTTGTCCTTCATCTTGTTGTGGTTAAGTGCGCGGACTCTAATCTGGGAGAGCCGGGTTTGATTCCCAACTCCTCCACTTGCACCTGCTGGTGTGACCTTGGGTCAGTCACAAGTTCTCTCAGAGCTGTTCTTGAAAAAGAGCAGTTTCTGTCAAGAGTTCTCTCAGCCCCACCCACCTCACAGGGTGTCTGTTGTGGGGAGGGGAAAGGAAAGGAGTTTGTAAGCCACTCTGAGACACCTTCGGTTAGTGAAGGGCAGGGTATAAATCCAATCTCTTCTTCTTCTTCTTCTTCCTCACAGGGTGTCTGTTGTGGGGAGGGGAAGGGAAAGGAGTTTGTAAGCAGCTCTGAGACACCTTTGGGTAGTGAAGGGCAGGGTATAAATCCAATCTCTTCTTCTTCTTCTTCTTCCTCACAGGGTGTCTGTTGTGGGGAGGGGAAGGGAAAGGAGTTTGTAAGCAGCTCTGAGACACCTTTGGGTAGTGAAGGGCAGGGTATAAATCCAATCTCCTCCTCCTCTTCTTCTTCTTCTTCTTCTTCTTCTTCTTCTTCTTCTTCTTCTTCTTCTTCTCGAGGAGGAGGAGGAAGAAGAGCCCGAGGGGGTTCCCGAGGAAGATCCCCCGGTAACCACGGTCTCGGTGCCAGTGACCACTCAACCACCGGCTAACTTTATGATTTGTCCACGCTGTTGCTCTGACTATGCTACGCGACATCGCAATGGGCAGCTGCGTAGACGATGCTTAAGCCTCGAGTTTGGACTCCTGCATTCCAAGGTGTGCATTCCCCGGGAGGTAAAACTTGCGGCAACCAGGGCTAGATCCTTTTCAGTGGCGGCCCCTACCTGGTGGAACGAGCTCCCGGAGGAGATCAGAGCCCTGCGGGATCTTATGCAGTTCCTCAGGGTCTGTAAGATGGAGCTCTTCCACCAGGCTTTCACGTAGGAGCCGCCGCTGCCACCACCACCAACGGTGGTAATGCCAACTGGATTCGGATCACCCTGGGAAGTACAGCTTACCCTGTGTGACATCAACACCTACTGGATAGTGGCACCTCAACGGGGCTGATTGAAGATCGAAGACGCCATCATTACCAAGAACCATCTTGCTGTGAAGCACTTATTTATTGCTATTGTTATGTATAATTGCTGCTATGATTTTATTGTTTTATGGATTTTATGTATGGGCTGTCGCCCTCTGTAAGCCGCCCTGAGCCCGCTTGCGGGGAGGGCGGGGTAAAAATACCTAAATAAATAAATAAATAAATAAAAAATATTGTTGTGCCTGTTGGAGCCATGGCCCCTGCTGACCCCATTCCTGGTGACCCACACAGCGTGGGAGAAACGAGGGATAACAATATTTGAATAAACCACAAAAGATTCAGCTGTTTCTCATGATGACTAGCCTGATCCGACAGGGAGCCTTCAGGCAGGGTGCAAAAGCAACAGGCCTCCCCTGATGTTCGCCCCTACCAAGTTGCATTCACAGGTACTCTGTCTCTGAATATGGAGTCCGAACGGGTACTGATGGATCTGTCCTTCATGAAGTCACTGGATTCTTCTCTGAAACCACCCAAGCCAGTGGCCACACCTAGGAGAGGCGAATCCCGGCTGTCAGCTCTGCCCTCTGAGAAGAAGTTCGTCTTTTTGGTCGTTTGCACCTGCTGCCAGTAAGCTTCTCCTAGCCTTGAGGGGACTGCCTGACTTCCTTCGTCCCTCCCTGTTTTGTAGCCAGAGACACTGACTCCGCTTGGCATCAGAATGCTTTCAGGATTTAAAAATGGGGCTTGTGTCTCGGCAAAGTGTGGTCCTCTGTGGAAGTGGAATGCTGGCTCTTCCCACACAGGCCTTCCTCCACCTGGAGAGCTTTGGAGGGAGGGTATCTGAAAAGTACGCAGACGGAGAGTGATTTATTCGATCAGGAACAAGACGACTTTGGCCGGCTTGCAGGCCGGCTTATATTCCCCGAGAAACCGCCACCCAAAACACACCCCCACTTCCCAATTGGTTATTTACAGTGGCCGAGAGTCCCATTGGCTCTCGGCCAGGAACCCAGCCCCCTGATTGGAGTGGGCTAGGATCCGCATAGTCCATTGTCTCTTGGAGCGAAGCTCGACGTTTGTCTCTGGACTTGTCTGGACTTGTCTGGACTTGTCAGGACTGGATACATTACAGTATCCACATAATGTCATTCTCTAATTATCTTCTGTGCCTGGCTTTCCCCATCCTCAGTATGCTCTTTCCAAACGGGAATCTTTTTAGGGAAAAAGAACTGCCCAAGCGTGTTTTTGCATCGTCTGTTCAGGAAGGCACATATGGGCACTATCTCCCTGCTGGAGGATGTTGGGATTCTTAGTAAAAAAAAATGTATTTAAGCAGGGATAAAAATCACAAGCATCAGCAAAGTAAAAGATTGAGAAACCGAGGCCGCGTTCAGACTGGCAGTTTGGCCCGACAGGCAAACGTTTCAGTAGCGGATTAAAGGGGCGGGCTCACACAGGCACATGTTTCAGGCGTCCCCCAGCCGTACTCAAGCCGTCTTGTACCGCTTCCCTCCCAAGTTTAAAAGATACCAGGTGAAAGTGGTAGCAAACCATGTATAGAGCGAGTTGATTCCGGTTCCCTGAGTGTGAACGCAAGCGCTGCTAAGGCGGGAACAACCCCTATCAGTGTTCCCTCTAAGCTGAGTTAGTGTGAGCTAGCTCAAAGGTTTTTAGTCTCCAGCTCACACATTTTTGTCTTAGCTCAGGAAGGATGGCTCCAGAGCAAACTAATTTATGCAGTAGCCAAATCGCTCGCTCACAACTTTAATGCCAGTTGCTCACAAAGTAGAATTTTTGCTCACAAGACTCCACTGCTTAGAGGGAACATTGCCCGCAGTCATTGGTAATAGGCACCGGCTGTGTCTGCGGCTAGGCACTATTGGCACCTGTGCGATCCTGCCCTATTTGCCGCTGCGCCCATGCGCATTGGTGCATGCAGCCCAGTGTGGAAACAGCTGCTAACAGCCCGCTGGGGCGGCCCAACAGTGTGAATGCTCCCTTGCGCTTCCTCCATGGTCTCCTCCCGCTTCATTCGCTGCGGTGTGAACGGGAATACCACAACCAAGCTGTTCCAGGTCTATTCCGGGTTTTCTTTGCCATGACTCCCTAGCACTTCAAATTACCAGTCTGAACTCGGCCTGAGTCCATGTGTATATAAAATATAAAAGTCTGCTATAAAACTATCATGGGGGAAAGGTACACAGGATGCAAAATAACAAAAGAACTAGATCTTACATCCTTGCAGCTAAGTAGGTGTTACAGGGACAGGAGATAAAACAGGAATGGTGTCTCCTTCTCCAGCAAGACAAAAGGCAGGAAGGAGAACCTCAATATGCTAAATACCTGATACATCCATTTCCAATCAGAGAGCTAAAAGTTCTTACAAAATTCCCCGGCTTTCAATTGTGTAAACAGATTGGGTCCAAACAAACATGTGACTTCCTGTTGACTATTACAAACAATATTAACTCTGTAAATGCTGAGGTGTTTTAACTTGTTACACCCAACAGAGGAGGAGGAGAATAAGAAGACTGGATTTATGCCCCGCTCTTCACTCGGAGTCTCAGAGTGGCTTACAATCTCCTTTCCCTTCCCCCTCCCCACAACAGACACCCTGTGAGGTAGATGGGGCTGGGAGAGCTCTCTCGAGGACTGCTCATGAGAGAACAGCTCTGAAAGAACATATGACTGACCCAAGGTCACACCAGCAGCCAGTGTTCCCTCTAAGCTGAGTCGGTGTGAGCTAGCTCACAGTTTTTTAGCCTCCAGCTCTCACATTTTTGTCTTCGCTCAGGAAGGATGGCTCCAGAGCAAACTAATTTGTGCAGTCGCCAAATCGCTCGCTCACAACTTGAATGCCAGTAGCTCACAAAGTAGGATTTTTGCTCACAAGACTCCGCAGCTTAGAAGGAACATTTCCAGGAGCTGCATGTGGAGGAGTGGGGAATCAAAGTCAGTTCTCCTAGATTAGAGTCCACGCTCCTAACCGCTACACCAAACTGGCTCCTCACTCAGCCCCTTGCTCTGGCCATCTTCCCCTGCCACACTACTAAGAGGGCTTTTTGAGGGCATTTTTAAAAGCCCCCCCCCGACCTCTGCAATGCAGTGGTAGGAGGGGCAGCTCTAACAGGTGGTACTGATGTGCACGTCTCTCCATTTACACTGGTGATGAGAGCAGCATGGGGAATGGGTCTCACCCATCATCAAACTCATTCTCCCATGCAAGAGGTACTCCCTCATAGTATTAATGGGAAAACTGAAACACGGCCACAGTTGCAGACGCTGGCATTTGCTCAGCTCATGAGATCTTGAGCAGAATGATGCCAACGGGTGAACCTGGTGTCGGAACGTTTACAGACTGCATCCTGGCCTCTCATTGAGTTCAGCGGGCACTCATTACTGCAAGGGGGCATCCGTGTGCAACCCAGATGTGGTTTTGAGCCCGAGAAGAGGTGTGTATGAGTCTGACCCCATTCATCACTCTTGCTTATTGAGACACTCCAACTGTCCACCTCCCTCATTGGAAAGCAATGAACTCAATTAATTGCAGCATATAAATCAGACTGTTAGAAGGGGGGGCTGCCGGGCACAGCCAAATAGAGAATGAAGACCCCCTCTGCTTCGAGAGGCCCGGCTGCAGGAAAAAACAGACTTCCGTTTCCTGGACAGCTCTCTAGTGTGATCAAAACATGGCCTGACTCCAAAGAACTCTCGTTCCTAGACCAAATGCCGGAATTTCAAACCCGCTGAACAATACCCAGGAACCTTCCAATCCCATTTCTCTTGCAACCAGCACACGTAAGCTCAGAAGTTGTGCTTCCGCAACTTCACCTCTTAGTACTTGCAGCACTTGTAATGCAAGAGTAATTCCTCTCATCACAGGACTTGTACATTGCCTTTCCTCCAGGGAACTGAGGGTTGCTTACAAAGGACCATAAGAACATAAGAGAAGCCAAAGTTGGATCAGGCCAATGGCCCATCCAGTCCAACACCCTGGGTCACACAGTGGCCAAAACCAGGTGCCATCAGGAGGTCCACCAGTGGGACCAGAACTCCAGAAGCCCTCCCACTGTGGCCCCCCCATGCACCAAGAATACAGAGCACCACTGCCTCAGACAGAGTATTCCATCTATTTGTTGTTCAGTCGCACAGTCGAGTCCGACTCTTTGCGACCCCATGGACCAGCTCCCGCCAGGCCTTCCGGTCTTCCGCTGTCCTCTGAAGTTTGCTCAACTTCATGTTCGTTGCATCGATGACACTGTCTAACCATCTCGTCCTTTGCCGTCCCCGTCTTCTTTGACCTTCAATCTTTCCCAGCATCAGGGTCTTCTCCAGTGAGTGCTCCCTTCTCATTTGGTGGCCAAAGTATTTGAGCTTCAGTTTCATTATCTGGCCTTCCAGGGAACAGTCAGGGTTGATTTCTTTTAGGATTGACTGATTTGATCTTCTTGCAGTCCAAGGGACTCTCAAGAGTCTCCTCCAGCACCATAGTTCAAAAGAATCTATTCTTCAGCACTCGGCCTTAATGCAGCTAAGTGTAACTTAATTTTTTCCCCACAGAGTAGTTAGGACCAACACATGCCCCAACAGCTCTCTTCACCTCCAAGAGACAAGCTGTGAGCCACATTCCAGTTGGCCTGAGTTCACTCTGACCTCACTCACTGGAGACAGATTCAGATGGGTAGCCGTGTTGGTCTGAAGCAGCAGAACAAAGCTTGAGTCCAGTAGCACCTTTAAGACCAACAAAGTTTTATT
>NW_015165884.1:238368-246738 GCF_001447785.1 Gekko japonicus
AATCAGCCCCCCCCCCCAAGACAGTGCCCCAGTTGCTCTTGCTTTGGCAAGGAGAAGCGAGAACTGAGCACTGCAGCAGAGATTGCAAATGAAGTGGCTCTTGTGAGGGGGGCGGTCTGCACTGCTGAGTTCCTCTTTGTTTATTCACTCCTTGGGCAAGTTTGTCCTGGCTTAACCTCAGTCTGCTGGAAAGGGTGATGAGAAGAAATGGCCACAAAAGAATGGGAGGTGTCCTTTTAAAATGTGAGGTTCAAGGAGAACTGAAAGGAGAACAGAGCCAGTTTGCCCCGGCTAGGTGGGATACAAATCTAAAGTAATAAATAATGTAATAATGTAATAAATGAAATTTGCCGGGTCAGATTTTGAGAATCCAATTTTAAATTCCAAAAGGGTACATTTTGCCATGTGTATGCAGACGAGGGGCGGTGGAACGGTAGAGTACGGACGGAACTCATCAGATCTCAGAAGGTAAGCAGGGTCTATACCTGGAAGGGAGGCCACCAAGGAAGACTCTACAGAGACAGGCGATGGCCAACCACCTCGGGATCACTGAGGGAACGCTAGATGAAACAAAAACGTTTTCGCCCGCTGGCACAGAAATCACATAAAGCCATCATTCGCCCCCTGAGACAAAATATACAATCTTCTATGCCCTTTAAAAAAACCCAAAAAACGGAGAGATCCTAATCTCTGGAGTCACATTTAATTTGGCACTTCCTCATCTTGGACTTTGGTGAATCTGCAGCGGGAGGGGATCCCACCGTCGGGACGATCTCTCATGGCCCTTCCTTGGTGAACCTGGCCCAGATGGCATCCGGAAGCAGGCACGATCCTCACTGACATGCAGAGATGGTTTTGCAAGGAGCGCCAAAGCCACAAGGGAGAAGGTATTTGCGGAGGAACGTTGGGGCCTAAGCCGTGAGGAGGAACCAGCTTTGGGGAAGGCAACTCCGGGCACTAATGATGCAGAGAGCTTCTCCGTGTGATTAATGGGACTGTCAGGAACCTGCAGAGAATGGCTTGTGGTTGAGTGGCAGGCATCAGCCCCCCCCCCCAAGACAGTGCCCCAGTTGCTCTTGCTTTGGCAAGGAGAAGCGAGAACTGAGCACTGCAGCAGAGATTGCAAATGAAGTGGCTCTTGTGAGGGGGGCGGTCTGCACTGCTGAGTTCCTCTTTGTTTATTCACTCCTTGGGCAAGTTTGTCCTGGCTTAACCTCAGTCTGCTGGGAAGGGTGATGAGAAGAAATGGCCACAAAAGAATGGGAGGTGTCCTTTTAAAATGTGAGGCTAAAGGAGAACTGAGCCAGTTTGCCCCGGCTAGGCGGGATACAAATCTAAAGTAATAAATAATGAAATAATGTAATAAATGAAATCTGCCGGGTCAGATTTTGATAATCCAATTTGAAATTCCAAAAGGGTACATTTTGCCGTGTGTATGGGAACAAGGGGCGGTGGAACGGTAGAGTACAGCCGGAACTCATCAAATCTTGGGAGCTAAGCAGGGTCTATACCTTGAAGGGAGGCCACCAAGGAAGACTCTACAGAGATAGGCGATGGCCAACCACCTCTGCTTCTCACTTGCCTTGGAAGCCCCTTGCTGGGGTTGCCATACACTGGAAGCTAAGAAGGTTTGGGACTTGGAAGGGAGACCACCAAGGAAGACTCTACAGAGGCAGGCGATGGCCAACCACCTCTGCTTCTCACTTGCCTTGGAAGCCCCTTGCTGGGGTTGCCATACACTGGAAGCTAAGAAGGTTTGGGACTTGGAAGGGAGACCACCAAGGAAGACTCTACAGAGGCAGGCGATGGCCAACCACCTCTGCTTCACTACCTGCCTTGAAAACGCTGGGGTGGGGGGGGGTGTCATGGCACTTCACACACACACACACACACACAAACACACTGGGACAAGATTCCCCATTGCCTTAAAGGTTTTCATCAGCATTGCTTACTATTCTTTCTCCCCTCTGGCCCATTTCTCTTCTCCGCTCATATTTCTGTCCTATCGCTGTGAGCATTTCTCTCCCCTTTCTGCTGTGCCAATACTAGCCCGTCACCTTCTGCTCAAACGCCAAGCTTCTAGTTTATTTAAAGCTCTCCACCGCCAGCCTTTCTGCCTCTTGAATAAGCAAGTCTCTGTTTTCTTTCTTGTCGATCCAACAGGTGCAGGGAAAGTCTCAAGGCGGTGTGGGTGTCTGCAGTCTGACTCTTCCTTTCTCTGACTTCCTCTTCAGCTTTCTGCATTCCTGTCTCTGAACCCTACCGGGAAGCGTCCAACTGCCAGTATGTGAACAACTGAGCTGGCAGTGCTGTTTCTTCGTAACATTCTGTGGCCCCAAGAGAGGTTTATGTATCATTTCCTGGGCCAACACCAGCTGGGTCCAACCCAAACCAAGGCTGGGATCCAGCCAGCAATGACGTGGGCCCAGGAGGGGATCTGTAGTGCATCAGAACCAGACCGCATGGTCGGCTCGGGCACCACGCGGTCAAGCACAAGCGTCAAGCTTCGCTCCGACAGACAATGGACGATACGGATCCTAGCCCGCACCAATCAGAGGGCTAGGCTCCGGGCTGGGAGCCTGTGGGACTCTCAGCCACTTGTTTTGGACCTATTGGGAAGTGGGGGGGTGTTTTGGGTGGTGGATTCACGGGGGATATAAGCCGGCCTGCGAGCCAGCTTGAGTTGTCTTGTTCTTGATCTAATAAAGTACGCTAAGCTGAAATCACTCGTCCGTCTGCGTACGTTTCACTGGCGACGAGGATGGGATTCATCTCCCCTTGAACAGATACCACTTTCCGGGCATCGCCTTGAGTCGCCGCGCCGAAATCGCCAACACCACCGGCATCGTGTGCATCTTCGAAAGTGCTGCTCATCGCACCGCTCCCAGCTCCGAGCATCGCACCACTGATCACTAGAGCAGCACCACACTGCTCCTTCTCTACGCTCGCTAGTTCCCACCATTCGCACCGTTTGCTTCCACGTGGAACCGTAAGATGGCTGCCGCACCAGAGAGTCTCCCTGCCTTTGATATCGCCCAACCCTCGCAGTGGGAAACCTGGCTGGAGACACTCGAGAGCCACTTCACGATCCACAATGTGACGGACCCAGGTATGAAGAAGGCGTACCTTCTCCGCCACTGCGGGATGGAGGCCCATCTCTTTCTTAAAGACTTGATAGCACCCCGGTTGACCAAAGACGAGTCTTACAGCTCTTTGGTTAAGGCGCTGACCGACCACCTGGTTCCCAAACCTACTAAGTTTGTGGAGCAAATGGACTTCTTTGCGAAAGTCCAGGGCCCTGATAAGACTGCCTCTGATTTCCTGGCGGCGCTACGTCGGGCCACCAGTTGCTCCTTTTCCGACCTGGCTGAAGCTCTCCTCAACCAGTTCCTCGTGGGACTACGGGAGCCTAAGCTCTGGAGGAGACTGATCAGCCAGGATGACCTGGATATTGATAAGGCGATCAGAGAGGCCACCGCTTATAAAAAATCGCATCACGACCGCCGCAAAAAGGCGGTCCATTGCATGCAAGCTACTGTCAGCTCCGACGCCTCGGACAAGGTGCCACAGGTATGCCATCGGCCGTCCCAGCACCTGCATCAGCCGTCCTCCAACTCAAGCAAAGCATCTTCGGCTACCTCGGCCCCGTGCTCCAGCTGTGGGGAGGACCACGAACGAAGGTCTTGCCGGTTCCGGAACACCGTTTGCAGGACGTGCAACAAATCGGGGCACATCTCCAGGGTCTGCCGCTCCAAAGGACAGCGCCCGAAGACTTCGGCCCACCAGACCTCGACGGACCAGCTCATCAATCTCCACTCCCTCTCGGCCCACCACCAGCAACACCTGGTATGTAACTTGCCCCCGGATTGCCCCAACAAAGTGCATGTTACGGTTCTCATAGAGGGGTCCCCCTGCAGCATGGAGATCAATATGGCGTCAACGTTCTCCATTATCTCTGCGGCTACGCTCCACCAGCTATGTCCCAAAGGGGCCCCCGCATAAGCCACGGGGTTTTGCATTACGGGACTTTAATAAGAACCCCCATGGCGGTCTGGGGCTGGGGCAAGTTCCGGGTGCAGTTCCAGGACTTTGACAGCCATTTAGACCTGCTGGTGGTGGGCCTCTCCTGGTTTGGGCCCTTGGGACTATCTTTGAATGGGGTCAACCAGGTCTGCTCACAGGATTTTGGCGCTGTGTGCGCTGAATTTCCCTGCGTTTTCAATGGCACCCTGGGACGTTTCTCTGGGCACCCTATTTCTCTGGACCTTGACCCTGCTGTGCACCCCATTCGCATTAAGGCCAGGCTGCCACCACTGGCAATGAAGCCTAAGATTGAGGCTGAGCTAGATCGCCTGGTGGAACAAGGGGTTTTAGAACCTGTGGCATCTGCCCGGTGGGAAACGCCCATAGTCACCCCGGTGAAGCCGAACGGGGCCGTGCACATTTGTGCTGCATTTCTCTGCTTTCTGACTGGGTACTTATATACCACAGCCAGTAGGATTGTTCCAGCTTACAATCCTTGTCCTGGTCTTAAGTTTTACATGAGATGTTATACAGATAAGACATAACAGATTGTTTAAACTGTCTATAGCTGTGGTTTTTGGCACCAGAACCTCAGTTCTGACACGGTACTGGTCTCAGCTTGGAACATCTTTATTCATCAATAAACAAATCACTGCCAGAGAGTGTTGTTGAGAGGAACTTTGTCCAAGAATCTGACACCATCTTCTCCATGCAGCAAAGGACAATGGAGAGAAGATTCAACCAGGAGCAATAAGGCATTTCTCTCTCTGGAAACACATCACACCTGCCCGATCTTTGAGGGACTTGGCATGCAGAAGGTCCCAGGTTCAGTCCCTAGCATCTCCAGTTAAAAGGGCCAGGCAGTAGGTGATGGGAAAGACCTCCGCCTGAGACCCTGGAGAGAGCCACTGCCAGTCTGAGTAGACAATACTGACCTTGATGGACCAAGGGTCTGTCTCAGTAGAAGGCAATTATATGTGTTCACAGTCAACTACTTTCTTTAGGGGAGGGGCCCTGGCTCAGTGGTAGAGCATTTGCTTGGCATGCAGAAGGTCCCGGGTTCAGTCCCCGGCATCTCTAGTTAAAAGGGCCAGGCAGGAGGTGATGTGAAAGACCCTCTAATCTGAGACCCTTGAGAGCTGCAAAGGGGGTCTGTGGCTCAGTGGCAGAACCTCTGCTTGACATGAAGAAGGTCCCAGGTTCAATCCCCGGCATCTCCAGTTAAAAGGACTAGGTAGGAGGTGATGGGAAAGACCTCCGCCTGAGATCCTGGAGAGCTACGGGAAGGAGCCCTGGCTCAGTGGCAGAGCCTCTGCTTGGCATGCAGATGGTCCCAGGCTCAATCCCCGGCATCTCCAGTTAAAAGGACCAAGCAGGAGGTGACGGGAAAGACCTCAGCCTGAGACCCTGGAGAGCTGCTGCCGGTCTGAGTAGACAATACTGAACTTGATGGCCCAAAGGTCTGATTCAGTATTAGGCAGATTAATTTAGATAGGGCCCAATGGGTCATTGGTATCCATCTGCTTGGCATGCAGAAGGCCCCAGGTTCAGTCCCCGGCATCTCTAGTTAAAAGGGCCAGGCAGGAGATGATGTGAAAGACCTCTAACCTGAGACCCCGGAGAGCTGTAAAGGGGGTCTGTGGCTCAGTGGCAGAGCCTCTGCTTGGCATGCAGAAGGTCCCAGATTCTATCCCCGGCATCTCCAGTTAAAAGGACCAGGCAGGAGGTGAAGGGAAAGGCCTCCGCCTGAGACCCCGAAGAGCAATGGGAAGGGGCCCTGGCTCAGTGGCAGAGCCTCTGCTTGGCACGCAGAAGGTCCCAGGTTCAATCCTCGCCATCTCCAGTGAAAAGGGCCAAGCAGTAGGTGATATGAAAGACCTCCACCTAAGACTCTAGAGATCCGCTACCAGTCTGAGTAGACAATACTGACTTTGATGGACCGATGGTCTGATTCAGTATAAGGTAGCTTCAGGTGTTCATGTGATCTTGCTATTTGAAGTCAGGTGATGGTGAAGGTAGAGGAGAAGCTCACCATTCTTGGAGCATGACAACTCGAATCTGTAAAGCTGTGGCAGATTGTTGCTGTGCCGGCTCGCAGAGCCAAGTGGGCAGTCACAGCAACCAGGTGGAGACTCTGGGCGCCAGAGGAACGAAAGGGTCAGCCATCTTGGATCTGAGACAACACCTGAGTGAGGCTCTTGTTGCCCAGCAACCGCGCCAAAGGGGGAGGGGAAGATTCCTTCTGGCACACTTGAAGGGCGAGTAACGGGTGGGCAAGCTCTCATCAAAGCAAAACGAACCTGCTGTGGCAGGGAGGAGAGGACGTCGCAGAATAGAGTTGCACCTCCGCGTGGTCCGAACACGCTGTCCTAGATTCCTTCTTATCGATCCCCTTTGGAGATTCATTCCAATCTTCTGCATTGCACTTCAGTTCACAAAATGATTGCACCTGCTGCCTTAAATCGCCTCCTTCTGTCACTGCTCCCCCCACCCCACCAGCTGCCTCGGATGCTGCTCAAGAAAAACCACGGCTCCCCACCAGCTGTGATATTTTCCGTGCGGGTTGGTCTTTTCCTGTGAGAACTGCAGAGCTGCCTCACAGAAACGCTGGAGGCATTCGACGCAGACATGAGGACCAGAACCTTGCTTTTCGTGTAAAAAGAAAGGAACTAAAAATTCTCAAGGAGCTGATGGTAAAAACCCAATGCATGGTTCAGGTGCAACTAGCAACCAAGGGTTTGTTGTTTTTTAGGGTGGTGGTGAAATCGCACACATTTCCAGAAGGATCCACTACTACAGGCAGTCTTGCAAATTGTCAGACTGTTGCTATCTCATTCCTCTCAGTCAGTCCCTGCAAGCTGTGTCACTAGTTATATTTATAAAGATTGTTGAAGCTGAAGATTTTGCAAGCAGAGTTTAAAAAAAAACAAACCCCTAGATGTGAGCTATGCAGGCCATCAGTCGGTTTTAGGTTACATTATGAAATTATTTCTTAGCTAGCTGCTTTCCTTCTACCTGAGCAAGAGATACAAGGAGGGGAATTACAGTCGGGACAGAATAAGACCATGAAGCATTTGCCCTTCAGACAATGGTAAATTGTATCAGCTTGAATCACTGATAGCCATATATAGGTAATACTTTGGCCACCCAATGAGAAGGGAGCACTCCCTGGAGAAGACCCTGATGCTGGGAAAGATTGAAGGTCAAAGAAGACGGGGACGGCAAAGGATGAGATGGTTGGACAGTGTCATAGATGCAACGAACATGAAATTGAGCAAACTTCAGAGGACGGCGGAAGACAAGAGGGCCTGGCGGGATCTGGTCCATGGGGTCGCGAAGAGTCGGACTCGACTGTGCGACTGAACAACAACAAAAAGGTTTCCCTTGCTTGCAAGCCAGTCAAATCCGACTCTAGGGGGCAGTGCTCTTCTCCGTTTCCAAGCCGAAGAACCAGCGCTGTCCAAAGACTTCTCCGTGGTCATGTGGCCAGCGTTACTAAACCCCGAAGTGCAAGTAACGCTGTTACCTTCCCACCAAAGCGGTACCTGTTTATCTACTTGCAATTTCTTGCTTTCAAACTGCTAGGTTGGCAGGAGCTGGGGCCAGAGACGGGAGCTCACTCCATCACACGGCACACTCGGGTCTCGAACTGCCGAACTACAGACCTTCCAGTCTGCAGCTCAGCGTCTTAACCTCTGAGCGACCGCGGCACCCATTGGCATATATAGGAGGACGTAAAAATCCACAGGGAAATCACCTTTCTCCCCTTTTTACTGCTGCCTTATTTTCCCCTCCACCTCTGACTCTGCCTTGCCTCTCCCCACTCACTTAAGCTTCTCTGCCACCTCCTGCCCACCCCCCCACTTGTGGGAAGAGAAGACAGCAGGTGGAGGGAGAAGTCAGAGCTGGCCTCAGTTTCCTTACCTCTCCTGTTCCTAGCTGTATTGGTATAGGTGGATTTGGGTTGCTAAGGCAACCCCAAATGCCAAATAAAGGCTAGTTGTTGTTTGTTTTTGGTGTGTGTGTCCATGTGCAGACATAGGCTATTAACTTTGGGGAGTGTACCCCCCCCTTCATTCCCCCCCCCCGCAACTAAGTTTTTTTCTGTAAACCTTGGGGTTACTCAATGTTTTCAGAGCTCTATAGCGTAGCTGTGGCTGGCCCCATTGTGTGAATTTACCTATCCACACAGGGGGCCCCTCTTGACTATTGGCAGAGAGGCAGATAGATACTTGTATTGGCAGAGAGCCGGTTTGGTGTAGTGGTTAAGTGCACGGACTCTAATCCGGGAGAACCGGGTTTGATTCCCCACTCCTCCACATGCAGCTGCTGGTGTGACCATGGGTC
>NW_015165884.1:246783-253119 GCF_001447785.1 Gekko japonicus
GCTTTGGGGAGTGTACCCCCCCCATTCATCCCCCCCCCCTGCAACTAAGTTTTTTTCTGTAAACCTTGGGGTTCCTCAATGTTATCAAAGCTCTATAGCGTAGCTGTGGCTGGCCCCATTGTGTGAATTTACCTATCCACACAGGGGCCCCCTCTTGACTATTGGCAGAGAGGCAGATAGATACTTGTATTGGCAGAGAGCCAGTTTGGTGTAGTGGTTAAGCGCGCGGACTCTAATCTGGGAGAACCGGGTTTGATTCCCCACTCCTCCACATGCAGCTGCTGGTGTGACCTTGGGTCAGTCACAAGTTCTCTCAGAGCTGTTCTCTCAAGAGCAGTTCTTGAAAGAGCTCTCTCAGCCCCACCTACCTCATGGGGTGTCTGTTATGGGGAGGGGAAGGGGAAGGAGTTTGTAAGCTGCTCTGAGACACCTTTGGGTAGTGAAGGGCGAGGTATAAATCCAATCTCTTCTTCTTCTTCTTTCTTCTTTTTTCTTCTTGTCAATAAAAGTCCACAGGGGTAGGTTACACAATAAAGATAGCTGAAATGTTTAGTAAGTTCACTGGTTACCATGATCAGTTGACAACCTGTTGATCAATTGATAACATGCCCTCGATTAACCAGGTGGATGTTTTTTGGAAAAAAATGAATACAAAAAGTGGCAACAAAAATCTTACGAGAGGCATTTCTGCTACTCTCCCGAGCACAGTGGCGCTTCCTGCAACACGCTTGTGCACCAGCTAAAACAAAGCATGTCCTTAGCTTTAGAACTGCTCTTCACTTCATCATCATACCTTTATTGGCATTGTAACGGAGAGCATAGAACTGCTCATTATGTGATGTTCTTCAGATTTAATCAGGTTTCTTTAATTAGACAATAGAAAAGAGCAAGAGTCCAGGAGCACCTTCAGGACGAACAAAATTTGTGGCCGGGGTGGAGCTTCCATGAGCCACTGCGATCACTTCTTCAGGTAAGCTCATCCCCTGCCACAAATCCAATCGCTTTTTAAGATGCTCCTGGACTCTTGATCTTTTCTACTGCTACAGACAGACTAAGATGGCTACCCATCTTGATCTTTAATTAGGCAACATTCCTAGCAATCAGTCACTGATTTATGATGTACCTCCACCCTCCCTCCAATAATAAATGGAACTTTTAGGAGAAGGAGAAGAAGAAGAGGAGGAGGAGGAGGAGGAGAAGGAGGAGATTGGATTTATATCCCGCCCTTCACTACCCAAGGGTGTCTCAGAGCGGCTTACAAACCCCTTTCCCTTCCCCTCCCCACAACAGACACCCTGTGAGGTGGGTGGGGCTGAGAGAGCTCTTTTTCAAGAACAGCTGTGCCAGAGTTATGGCTTGCCCAAGGTCAGCCAGCCAGGTGCAAGTGGAGGAA
Organism: Gekko japonicus; assembly: GCF_001447785.1. Taxonomy (NCBI): domain Eukaryota; kingdom Metazoa; phylum Chordata; class Lepidosauria; order Squamata; family Gekkonidae; genus Gekko; species Gekko japonicus. Next base: position 248,177 of record NW_015165884.1, read on the forward strand.
TGGGGAATCAAACGCAGTTCTCCCAGATTAGAGAAGGAGAAGAAGAGATTGGATTTACACCCCATGGCCCTTCACTACCCGAAGGTGTCTCAGAGCGGCTTACAAACCCCTTTCCCTTCCCCTCCCCACAACAGACACCCTGTGAGGTAGGTGGGGCTGAGAGAGCTTTGACAGAAACTGCTCTTTTTCAAGAACAGCTCTTATCAGAACTACGGCTTGCCCAAGGTCATCCAGCCAGGTGCAAGTGGAGGCGTGGGGATTGCCCGTAACGCAGCCGGGGAGGATAAAGCCGGACACAGGTGCCATGAAGGGGGGCGCACGCAGAGGAGAGAGAGAAGGACTAGCAAGAACTTCCAAACCTGTGGCTACAGACAGGGAGAGTGGAGTCTGGAGTGAAGCAACTCCTGACTGTCCCTAGATCGGAGGCAGCTTGAAAGTGGACATTTGACCTTCATTCTCTCCAAGAACGGGTTCGTGCCTCCCCCCTCCCCCTTTTACCCCTTATTGTACCGAGACGGCGCAAGACCAGGACAATGGCTTCATACCCCGCTAAGGTCTCTCCCCTCCCCAAATTCTGCAGGCTCCACCCCAAAATCTCCAGGGGGTTTCCTAACCTGGAGTTGGCGACCCTAATTTTGGAGATCAAAGTAACAACGATCCCAACCAGTGTTCCCTCTAAGCTGAGTTAGTGTGAGCTAGCTCATGGTTTCTTAGCCTCTGGCTCGCACATTTTTGTCTTAGCTCAGGAAGGAGGGCTCCATTCCAAACTAAGTTAATGCAGCAGCCAAATTGCTCGCTCACCACTTTTAATGTCAGTAGCTCACAAAATAGAATTTTTGCTCACAAGACTCAAGGGCTTAGAGGGAACACTGCCAACATTTTTTTAAAAATATATATTTATTCGTTTTTAAACAGTCATTTACAACAATAAACATCACAAGCATTGATCAAGCAATAACAAGCAACAACAAGAGGGTCAAGTTGGATTATAAACTAATCATTTAACAGTAGAAACCATTCTGACCAGGGGTCATTTCGTAGAAAAAGAGATGCAAGAGCTCATTAGAAAAGCTATTAGCATCACTTATTTGCATATGCCACACCCCCTGACATCACCGGAAGTGTGTCAGAAGGCAACACCCACCGCTCAGGCTCCACTGGAGTCTTTTGGATTGCTAGCTATTGGGGGGGGGGGATGTGCAGATCTGTCCTCGCAGGAGAACTTGTACCTGAATAAAACTTGGTCTTAAAGTTGCCACTGGATTGTTCTGGGCCGGGGGGCGGGGGGGAGCTCTGCAACTTACCTGGCTGCTTCTTGCTCTGACTGAGGGCTGCTGGGAGCAGTGGGCGGGGCTTATTGCATGTGCTCGCCCCCTGGGCTCTTTACTGCCGGAGCTCCGCTCCTGTGCACTCCTGCAGGAAATGACCCCTGATTCTGACAGTCTCGAACCTTCATCAACCAATAAATAAGGGTAAGGAGTGCCGGTAACTGCACTGCCTTTGTCAATTAGGAGAACATGAGGACTAGATTAGAGCTAGATCTCAGATATAGAAGAATTCTGTGTGCGTCTCACTGTACGTAAAAAAGAGAGCTAGAGTAGCTAGAAGAAAAGCCATGATCACAACATGCCGAGAGGGGCAGGCCGCCACCTTCTCTGTCGCTGCCCCCCCCCCTTCAAGGAAAATATCCAAACGGTCAGTTGCATGGCAGGCACAGAATTATTGCTGTGATAAATGCCCCCCCACACACACCCAATTTAGTAAGTTGGGGGAGAGCAGAAATGTCCCCAGCAGACAGTAGCCGGCACGAAAGGAATGTGCAAAGAAGAACTTTTCTTCATTGAAAATCTCATCCTAGCCTGGGTGATAGATTGCCGGGCCTGATGAAAAACGTGCTTGCAAAGGAAGCAAAAGACCAGGGCTGCGGGTGGCGGGCGGGCGGGGGGGGGCAACACCAGTTGCCGGGTCTGGAGTGAGATGCTTCGTGAGCCCAGAGGGATGCCGTTGCGAGGGGGAGAAAGTGACACTTGTCAAGTCAGCAAGTAATTGATCCAGAGTGCCAATTTGCAGCAACTAAATATTTGGCTTGTGCTCTCAGGATGTGCTCAAACAAACTTCAATTAAGGAGAGAGGTAGGTTGGAAGGAGAGGCGAGGGACCACCGCCTGCTCCGCCGCTTGTATGCCGAGATCCAGACACAGCGGATCGATCGGGGAAAGGTTGAGCGAGATGCTGCGGCGGCGTTCGCCTCACCTTCGCCCCAGAGAAGGAACGAACCTTCGACGACCCAAAAGAGGCCGACGACAGAAGGTCTGCCTGGACTCAGAGACCTCCACGCAGCCCTCCGGCATGTGGCAAAATCAAAGAGGCCACCTAACCGAACAGCATTCCGGAGAATCCCACACCTTGCAGAGCAGTGACTTCAGGTCCTTTCGCTTACTGAGAAAGTTTCTGGTGGGCCCCTGCCCTGGAAGGCCAATGGTGACAGCCAGGTGGCCACGCCAATGATCCCTCTAAGCTGTGGAGTCTTGTGAGCAAAAATTCTACTTTGTGAGCTACTACCATGAAAGTTGTGAGCGAGCGGTTTGGAAACTGCATAAATCAGTTTGCTCTGGAGCCCTCCCTTCCTGAGCTAAGACAACAATGTGTGAGCCGGAGGCTAGAAAACTGTGAGCTAGCTCACTCTAACTCAGCTTAGAGGGAACACTGGCCACGGCCATCTTCATCCGTCCACCACGTCCCGGTTTCGTCAGTGTTGTATCCCTGCTTTTCCTCAGACCTGATTTGTGGCCATTTTTTGGAACGTAAAACAGAATTCCAACACTGGTGTGTTGCATGTGAACGACTGTCTCATTACCGTCACATCATCCTCCTTCCAGACATGACACATGAAGCTGCCTGGTACTGCACCAGACCCCTCTTGGCCCCTCAAGGCCAGTGCTGTCTACTCAGATGGGAGGTGAGTCTTCAGGGTCTCAGGCCAAGAAAGGTCTTCCGCATCTCCTCTTATCTGAGCCTTTCAGCTGGGGAGGCCGGGGATTGAACTTGGGACCTTCTGTGTGCCAAATAGATGCTCTACCACAGAGCCATGGCCGCTACCAAATATATAATGGTGTGTGCGTGTGTCAATCACACTCCTGTGACGGCCTGTGCCTGAGATGGAAAGGAAAGTGAATGAAATAATTGTGGTCTTTTCTTTTCTGTAGCGGCCCATCAAGGTGTTCTGCTCCTTGGCTCCATCATCATCCAAACAGGGAGACGGCAACCAAGAAGTCGAAAGGAGATTGAGACTGGGAAGGGCAGCCATGAAGGGACTGGACAGAGTTGCCCAGGGGTCATTTCCTGCAGGAGCGCACAGGAGCGGAGCTCCGGCAGTAAAGAGCCCAAGGGGTGGGCGCATGCAACAAGCCCCACCCCCTGCTCCCAGCAGCCCTCAGTCAGAGCAAGAAGCAGCCAGGTAAGTTGCAGAGCCCCCCCCAGTCCAAAAAAGTCCAGTGGCACCTTTAAGACCAAGTTTTATTCAGGTACAAGCTCTCCCTCCTCTGCAAGGGCAGATCTGCACGTTCCACCTCCCTCAATAGCTAGCAATCCAAAACAGTCCAGTGGAGCCTGAGCGGTGGGTGTTGCCTTCTGACACGCTTCCGGTGATGTCAGGGGGTGTGGCATATGCAAATAAGTTATGCTAATGAGTTATGCTAATGAGTTCCTGCACCTTTTTTTCTACGAAATGACCCCTGGGGTTGCCAAGTCTGGGTTGGAAAATACCTGGAGACTTTGGGGGGTGGAGCCAGGAGAGGGCGGGGGTTGAGGAGGGGAGGGGGCCTCAGCAGGGTAGAATGCCATAGAGTCCACCCTCCAAAGCAGCCATTTTCTCCAGGGGAGCCGATCTGTGTCAGCTGGAGATCAGTTGTAAAAGCGGGAGATCCCCAGGCCCCACCTGGAGGCTGGCAACCCTAGGACCAGAAAAGATCCTTAAGCATAAGGATGTGTCGCTGGTGACCAAGATCAAGGTACGTAATTCATGCCACAGTATTCCTTGTTACGATGTCTGGGTGGGAAAGTTGGACAATGAAGAAAGCCGACAGGAAGAAAGTAGATTCCTTTGAAATGGGGTGTTGGAGGAGAGTCTTATGGATACCGTGGACTGCCATGTGGACGCCAAATGAGTGGAGTCTTGATCAAATCAAGCCTGAATACTCCTTAGGAGCTAAAATGAGTAAACTGAGGCTATCATGCTTTGACTTACTGGGAAAGACCATAACGCTAGGCAAAGTTGAAAGCAACAGGAAAAGAGGAAGACCCGGCATGTGATGTATTGACTCAACAGAAGAAGCCACAAGGGCCTCAGTTTGCAAGAACTGAAGCCAGACTGTGAACGAGAGGACATTTTGGAGGACACGAAGGAGGAGGAGGAGGAGGAGGAGGAGGAGGAGATTGGATCTATACCCCGCCCTTCACTACCCAAAGGTGTCTCAGAGCGGCTGACAAACTCCTTCCCCTTCCCCTCCCCACAACAGACACCCTGTGAGGTCGGTGGGGCTGAGAGAGCTCTCTTGAGAACTGCCCTTGAGAGAACAGCTCTGAGAGAACTGTGGCTTGCCCAAGGTCATCCAGCCAGGTGTAAGTGGAGGAGTGGGGGAATCAAACCCGGTTCTCCCAGATTAGAGTCCGCACACTTAACCACTATGCCAAACTGGCTCGCTATGTGTCGCTATGTGTCGGAAGTGACTTGAGGGCCCTTAGCCACCCCCACACAACCTTCCGTCTGTCTTCTCTTGGGGCATTCACGAATCGCTTGGGAGTTATGAAGCTTCTCATTGGGAAGCAGGCTGAGGTGCTGTTAGGAGCGCGAAGATTCCCAATCTTTGTAAAAAATCAGGGTTGATATTTCATGATCACACTGTTAGGATCGCAGAGAAAACCCAATTCTGAGCATAGATTCGC
>NW_015165884.1:253223-255395 GCF_001447785.1 Gekko japonicus
GCGCATACCCAGAGTAAACGTTTGTTGGTCTTAAAGACGCCACTGGACACAAACTTCATTTCAGTTCTGAGCAGTGACTCTGGCTCTCTACGAAGTCAGAATCAGTCCTTTACCCCTACTCAAAGCGTGCAAGCTGATAACTAACCATTTATTCCCCGAACACCTTGAGAGAACCAGAGCAGAGAGAACAGAAGGGAATAAATGAGGTTGCAAACAAACGGCTGGGGACAGAGGCACATTGCTGAAGCAGACTCGCTCCTGAGTCCGTAACATGCCTTTGGCGATGGATCTCTTTATTTATTGTGCTATATTGTGATGCCGTGCGGCATTCTCCACTCCCCTTGCCGCTGCATGCAGGGAACATATCTTTCTGCTAGGCAAAAACATTGCCGTATGGAACCACGCCAGGGTTAATTGTCCAAAGCCACAAAAAAAAGCCGAGAAAGAGGACTCTCCTGTCTCAAGAAGAAAGTCTGCTTTCTGTTCTCAGCAACCTCAGGACCAAACTTTGCATTCTGTTGAGGCCCCTGATCAAATCTCGCCGTGGACTTTGACCTTAAAAAGGCTTCTTCTGGATGGAACCACAACCTTCGGGTGGGCGTGGGTGGGTCTTTAAACTTCCCTCGTTGTTGTTCAGTCGCACAGTCGAGTCTGACTCTCCGCGACCTCATGGACCAGATCACGCCAGGCCCTCCTGTCTTCCGCTGTCCTCTGAAGTTTGCTCAATTCGTTGCATCTATGACACTGTCTAACCATCTCATCCTTTGCCGTCCCCGTCTTCTTTGACCTTCAATCTTTCCCAGCATCAGGGTCTTCTTCTCCAGTGAGTGCTCCCTTCTCATTTGGGTGGCCAAAGTATTTGAGCTTCAGTTTCATTATCTGGCCTTCCAGGGAACAGTCAGGGTTGGTTTCTTTTAGCATTGACTGATTTGATCTTCTTGCAGTCCAAGGTAAATTTCCCTCACTGCCTCTTATTTCCCTGACAAAAAAAAATCAGCCCTGCAGAATAGCAATAAACCCCAACAGAGGGGGGGAAAGACATGCACTAATATCATACCCGTCTAGCAGTCCCTTGGGGTGGGAGGGGAGGGGTGACTTTTGTTAGGGAAGCAATCTGGGGGAGCCCCCCCCCCCCCCCGCACACACACCCACTGTTGCACAACTCTGACTGTAAAAAAAAGATTTTCCTAAGATCCAGCCGGTACCTTCCCGCCCTTAATTTAAACCCATTCTTGTGAGTCCTTGTTCCACCAGAACAATAGATAGCCAGGATCCTGGAATGGACCTATAGAGTAGTAGTTGTAATGTAAATAGCCTATCGTTGGTGGTGGGGTGTGCCAGGGTGTGGCCTTTGCAGGCTTTCTAAACAGGGCTGCAAGGCCAGTTTTTCCAGTCTGAGAGTTGAGCTGAAATCACTAATAAACTAGGAGCTGAACACTATACGCGTCTTGAACCCAGTATATTTCAGGAAGGTTTGGGGTTTTTTCTTGCCATCAGGTTGCTGATGACTTCTGGCCCCCCTGTGTAGGGTGTTCAGAGCAAGAGGCGCTCAAAGGTGGTCTGCCGTCACCTGCCTCTGCCTAGCAACCTGACTTCCTGGGTGGTCTCCCCATCCAATTACTGACCAGGGCCAACCCTGCTTAGCTTCTGAGATTTGCTGAGATGGGGCTAGATAAAATATAAACTTTTAAAGGCTTCCTGCTAAACACAGGCTGCCATTTATCTAGGCAAGTATATTTTTATCCTCCACCCAGGACCTCAAGGGGGCATACATCCTTCTTCCCTCCTCCATCTTATTCTCCCCAAAACCACTGTGTGAGGTTGGCCAGGCTTAGAGAACATGACAGGCCCAAAAGCACCCAGCAAGCTTCGGGACACAGGGGGCACTCAAACCCAGGTCTTCCCAGGCCTAGGTTGACATTGAGGAATTTCACATTACCCTTTTTAAGTCGTTTTGAAGCCGTTTTTGATCTGTTGTGGAGTAAACCGGTATAGGGCTGCCATTTCACACATGACTTTCCCCTTCCGGTAAAGAGCTGGATCTTAAGCGGTTTGCCATTTCAGACTGCACCGCTTTTCCCCGCTTTTTCCCCACGGTTTTTTGCCCACGCGGGCGATCTCCGGCTTTTTTTTTTTTTTTTTTTAATTTTGCTTTTAAGGGCCTTAGGGGTT
>NW_015165884.1:255466-259069 GCF_001447785.1 Gekko japonicus
CGGAGATTACCCGCACAGGCGAAAAACGGCGGGAAAAAGCACATCGGAACCGGGAGAGGAAACTGAAGACTACTTGGAAGCAGTTGACAGGTAAAACGCTTCAGCCCCGTTTCCTAAACGGGACAGAAGCATTTGTGTGTGAAATTACAAATATATTCCGATAGGGAACCGGTTCTAAAATGGTTCTGTCTGAAATGACAGACCAAAAACCGTTTGGGAACCGTTCCTCTTCCGGATTATATTGTCTGACTGAAATTCCTCATTCTAACCACAATCCCGCACTGCCAGTGTCAGGTCCAAGGCACTGCAAACAGACTGGCTCCATCAAGATAGACCTGAAGAAGTGTGTGCGTGCATGAAAGCTTCTACCCAGAATAAAACTTTGTTGGCCTTAAAGGTGTCGCTGGACTCGAACTTTGTTCTGCGACTCTACCCGTCAACAAGCTAAGCAGACAATAACAGAGAGACGAAAAATACAGTAGACGGGTGGTTGCCGGCCTGGGGGGCCAGGGAGGGGGCCACAGAGGTATTGCAAGGGATCGGCAAACCCTTATGCGCACTAATCATTGTCATTCTGATCTTTTTGTCATTATGCGTTTTCTAAGTCATGGAGCAAACTCCGGAGGACGGCGGAAGACAGGAGGGCCTGGTGTGATGTGGTCCGTGGGGTCGCAAAGAGTCAGACTTGACTGTGTGACTGAACCAGGGCTATTTTTGGGCAGGAACGCACAGGAACGGAGTTCCGGCTGGCTCCTGAGTTGGCCACGCCCAGCAGGAACTCATTAGCATAATAGGCCACACCCAACAGCAGAAACTCATTAGGATTGGCTACATTAGGGGTGTGTGGCCTAACATGCAAAGGAGTTCCTGCTACAAAAAAAAAAGCCCTGGGTTTTGACAACAAAGTAAACAGAATAAAAAGCAAAAAGTGGGTGTGGCTGGATGACCACACTTCTGGTAACATGGGGTGTGGCCTAATATGCTAATGAGCTGTGTTGTCATGGGTGTGACCTAATATGCTAATGGGTTTTGTTGTTGGGTGTGGCCTATTATGCTAATGAGTTCCTGCTGGGCTTTTTCTACAAAAAAGTCCTGGACTGAACAACAACAAAGTTTCTCAGTCAATGGGTACTAGTGGTACAACTACTATCATGGGGGATGGCCTGTGAATTTTGTTGTTGTTTTTGCTGTTTAGAAGGGTTCCTCGTGCTCTAGAAGGTTGGGAACCCCTGCAGTAGACATGGAAATATGAAAGACTTGAGTCTCCTGTTCAGATGGACTGCAACATAATTAGAAGCACAGAACACGTCTAGGGATGCCGGTCTGCACCCCGTGGAGGATTTCCCCAGGCAGACAGAAGACGAAGAAGCAGAATTGGATTTATACCCTGCCCTTCCCTCAGAGTCTCAGAGCAGCTTACAATCTCCTTCCCTTCCCCTCCCCACAACAGACACCCTGTGAGCAATGCCCCCTCTAAGCTGTGGAGTCTTGTGAGCAAAAATTCTACTTTGTGAGCTACTGGCATTAAAGTTGTGAGCGAGCGATTAATTTGCTTTGGAGTCATCCTTCCTGAGCTAAGACAAAAATGTGTGAGCCGGAGGCTAAAAAACTGTGAGCTGGCTTACACTAACTCGGCTTAGAGGGAACACTGCCTGTGAGGTAGGTGGGGCTGAGAGAGCTCTTTCCAGAACTGCCCTTGGGAGAACAGCTATGAGAGAACTTGTGACTGACCTTAGGTCACCCAGCTGGCTGCATGTGGAGGAGTGGGGAATCAAACCCAGTTCTCCAGATTAGAGTCTGCTGCTCTTAACCACTATATCAAAGGGCCTGGGATTTTTGCCGATCACCTCATCCTGTGGCTGACCGGTTCCCCCCATCGTGCCGTTTTGGGGAGGGGGTCCTGAGAAGTGACATGTGGGACTCCAGGGGGACAGGGAACGGAATTGTGATTCGCAGATGGAAGCCCATCCTGTGTGCAGAAATTCCTGGTGGCTCCAGGCCTGTGTCTGAATTTTCACATTTCCGCAGGCACTCCGGTTTTCTCGACTGTGTTTTCTTTCCAGGTTCTTTCCAGGTTCTATTTTAAATGGAGAATTCTTACTTTCAAGATTAAGGATAAAAAATAAAAGACTGACTCTGTTCTGAAAGCTCAAGAATTTCTAAGGGTCCAGCTGGGAAAGTCAGAGGATGGTGAAAAAGAAGAGGACAGCAAGTCCAGTGGCGAGCTAGACTCGGGTTCTTCCGGAGAGGACTCTCTGGCAGAGCAATGGGCAGCAGCCCCAAAAAGTCCTTACAAGTTGCGGAAGAGACGGGGAAAGGAGAAGTAAAGGATGAAGGACTCTGAATTGTGCCTTTGAGAACTTTGAAATGGGATGATTGGGGGTACTGTTTGTAGACCGTTAAATTTTAAGCTTTAAAGGAAAATACTTTAAATGTTTGACTCAGTTTATAATGACATAAAAGAAGGGAAGACTTGATGTAATTAAGCTATTGATGATCTCCTCTCTTGGGTTTTTAGTCAGTAGTGGGTTCTTTACTTTATCCCGCAAATGTAGTTTCCCTTTCCTTTTCTTCTCTTATAGTTTTTGTAGTGATATAAAAAATAATAAAAAATCCCCCCCGGGGCTCAAAAAGAAAAAAAGAGTGTCTCTCTTCTGAATGTTCAATTGTTGGCTGGTATGCAAATACATGCAAATAGAATTTCCAAGCCCAAACACTTGACTTTGAGGTACGTATTAAAATGAAAGCCGTGTGCATGTGTGTGGGTGTGTGGGGGGGACTGTGGTCTTTCTCCGGCTTCCGTCCATCCCAGTATCAATGCGACCAAAGGGCCACAGCTAATCGAGAGAGAAAGCCTTTGTCCATAATTGATGAAGGCAGAGGCATTGTCTAATTATAAATAATGTCCACACTGATGAGAGAACTTCAAGCATTGATCAATTGTACTTCATGTCACCCTGCTACACATGGATTTGCTAATAGGGCAGTTTTATTTATTTTTTAATTATTCTTTAAAAAAAAAAAAGAAGCTAATTCAGACTAATCAGAAAGGAACCCCTCCAGGGCAGCTCCGTGCAGCCGTTACCAAAATCCATAATGCTTTTGCTGTGTCAGCGACATATTCACGCAAGACGCTTCCACAACCCCAGAAACGGTTTGCCTGGGACCGACGACGTTTTTGAAAAAATCCTGGTGCCAGACCGCCTCCGATCTCGCCAGTCCTGTGAATACCCCATTCCGCGAGCATTAGAGGTTTGCCCAAAAAAAATACCAGTGCATCGCCGTGTGACGTGTCCGGTGTGATGAAATCACTTCTGTGTGACGTCATCGTGCCTGGGACATTGCACGGGGTGATGTTTCCCCACCCACCCTACTCTCAGAATGCTCCCTCCCACCCCCTGCCGGCGAGAGCCAAGGACCTGGGAACCCTACCTCCAAGTAGTAACTGGGGCCAACCCCCCCCCCCCCACAACCCCACCCCCCAGATTCCAAGCACTGCCAAGATCAGGTTAGGCTGCGCTATCAGGCTACTAAATACTGGCACAGAATGAGGAGACTGAAGTTGGCTCCCGGTTCCTTATTCGTTGGTTATTTATTTATTTA
>NW_015165884.1:259376-259547 GCF_001447785.1 Gekko japonicus
GAAGAGCTCCGTCTTACAGGCCCTGCGGAACTGCACAAGGTCCCGCAGGGCCCGGATCTCCTCCGGGAGCTCGTTCCACCAGATAGGAGCCGCCACCGAGAAAGCCCTGGCCCTGGTAGTGGCCAGCCTGGCCTCTTTGGGGCCTGGCATTGCCAGGAGATGTTGGGTCCC
>NW_015165884.1:260026-260139 GCF_001447785.1 Gekko japonicus
AACCTCCGGCGCTGGCACCAAAGGCACCCCATCGAAGGTCGGGAGAGGGAGCCCTAACCCCAAACCACCGCGACTCAGGCCCAGGACCTCCGTCTTCGCCGGGTTTAACTTCA
>NW_015165884.1:260644-261071 GCF_001447785.1 Gekko japonicus
TCTAGTCTATTTGTGACTGAAAAGTACGCAGACGGAGAGTGATTTCAGCAAAGTGTACTTTATTCGATCAGGAACAAGACGACTTTGGCCGGCTCGCAGGCCGGCTTATATCCCCCGAGAAACCGCCACCCAAAACACCCCCCAACTTCCCAATAGGTTATTTACAGTGGCCGAGAGTCCCATAGGCTCTCGGCCGGGAACCTAGCCCCCTGATTGGAGCGGGCTAGGATCCGCATAGTCCATTGTCTCTTGGAGTGAAGCTCGACGGTTGTCTCTGACTGCCACGCAGTCTGGACTGGATACACTACAGTTCTGGAAGTCCCCTGCTGGGAACTGAATTGCCAGGTACATGCAGGCTCTGGTTTGAATCTGGACCACAGTGTGCACAGAGAGAGCTTTAGTCTCTGGCCTGAAAGACGTCCATCTT
>NW_015165884.1:261138-262265 GCF_001447785.1 Gekko japonicus
GCATGCGTGCGCCATATCTACGTCACCCGGATGTGACGTCGCACGCTGGGGGTGGGGCCACAGCCATTTGAGGGGAAAACATAGAGTGCAACGTCAGCGTGCAACGTCACATCCGGGTGACGTGCAACGTCAGCGTGCAACGTCACATCCGGGTGACGTGCACGCGGGGGTGGGGTTTCCCCTGGGCCCGATTTTGTCGCGTCGAAAATCGGGCCGCCAAAGCAGAGGATTCCCCGCCCCCCGGCCCCATTTGGCAACCCTAAATTCAGCCAAAAAACATTGAGGAGAGTTGAAAAGCTCTGAACCCCAAAATGAGGTTTGGACCACCATAAAACATACACCCCCACATTCAGGGGACTCTCCCCTTCGAGGGGACAGATGGTGTTTCCTGGTCCAAAGCACGGTTCTCGTGCCAGCTGTTCTAAGGTAGGGTACCCCCCCCCCAGACAATCACACAGGCAGACGCTAGGCTCAGGTTGCTCCCCAAAACAATCTTTGGACCACCCAAAGTGACACCTCCACACAAGAGACTGTCCCTTGCAAGATGACATATGGTGGTGCCTGGTCCAAACACTGGTTCTGGCACCACAAGCTTCTATTTGGAGTGTCACCAAGACGCCTGCATTTCAAAGGAGATTTGAATAAGGCATTGGGAAAACGGCACCCCAAAATAAGGTTTGGACCGCCACGCGTCATACATCACCCCTTTCAGGGGACTCTTCCCTTCAAGGGGACATAGGCTCTTTCCTGGTCCAAAGCCAAGTTCTTGTACCAGCTGCTCCAAAGTGGGGTGCCCCCAGGACAATCACACAGGTGGACACTGGGGCCAGGCTGCACCCCAAAACAATCTTTGGACCACCCCAAATGGCACACCCCCACACTCTGGAGACTGTCCCCTGCAAGAGGAAACATAGCGGTGCCCAGTCCAAAGGCTGGTTGGGGACGTCACACCGGAGCCTGGCTGTTGGGGATCCCCTGATCCCACCTGGGGAGGAGACGACGGAGAGGGGATGTGAGGATGGTGCAGAGTTGCTTCCTGTGGCCCCAGAAGGTCGGACCAGAACCAACGGGTTGAAATTGTATCAAAGGAGTTTTCGGCTAAACATTAGGAAGAACTTCCTGACAGT
>NW_015165884.1:262333-269300 GCF_001447785.1 Gekko japonicus
AGGCTAGGTGGCCATCTGTCAACAATGCGTTTGCTCCCAAGACCTCCTGGCCTGCCAGCCTCTCCTCCCTCCCTCAGGGAAGCCTCGAGCACCCAGAAGCCTCAAAATGGGAAGTTGCTTGAGCCGCACCCCTCTCCTAGCCTGCCTGGCACAGAATTTGCCGCCCCAAAATGTGGTGACAGCTCTGGGCTTCAAAGGGGATGAGAGATGCTGATAGATGATCATCAAGCCAGCAGCAAGTCTAAAGGTACAGGTGGCTTCACGTCGGGCCGTGCTCCTGGGTGGGAGCGGGCAGGATAGATCTGTTTTGCCACTGTTAAAAAACCCTGATGGTTGAAAGGTGACCAGGTAAAGAGCTGGTGACCCGGTTGTTCAGATTTGCCTGGGCATCGACCAGACTTAAGCCAAGAAGGAGAGACGGATCCAGGCAGAACAGCATCAGTTGAGAGCCAGTTTGGTGTCGTGGTTAAGTGTGCGGACTCTAATCTGGGAGAGCCGGGTTTGATTCCCCCACTCCTCCACTTGCACCTGCTGATGTGACCTTGGGTCAGTCACAAGCTCTGGCACAGCTGTCCTTGAAAAAGAGCCGTTTGTGTCAGAGTTCTCTCAGCCCCACCCACCTACCTCACAGGGTGTCTGTTGTGGGGAGGGGAAGGGGAAGGAGTTTGTAAACTGCTATGAGACTCCAAGTGAAGGGCGGGGTATAAATCCAATCTCTTCTTCTTCATCATCTGGCCTTTCCGTCCCAGCAGAGGCGAGTCAGTGCATGCCAGTTCCCTAGGTAGCTGACAGGACCCCAGCAGAATGACAGATACAGGGCTTCTGCGCATTCCGTATGCTTAATCAAGAAAGGACACATTGGCTAGAATGTCGTACGACGTCCCAAGTGAGCAGAAATGCTCCACTCCTGAATTATTCGCACTCTGTTGGGGAAACTGGGCTAGCACTGCCCCCTGGTGGAGGAATGAGGTAGGGCCTGCTCCAAAAGGAATACTCCGGGGCCCCATGGAAAAAGGGGGTGGCGGTGGGGAGGACAAACCAGTAAAATCAAGGAGACAAAAAAGAAGGGGGGGAAAGGCTGAGGAAAAAGGATACATCGACCCTTATATATAACCTCCCCCCATAAATTTTAACAAACAAGAAGCAATATCACAGTGCCAGTAGAATAGTGAGTAAAGGTAAAGGTTCCCTTGCTCGAAAGCCAGTCGAATCCGACTCTAGGGTTGCGGTGCTCATCTCCGTTTCCAAGCCGAAGAGCCAGCGCTGTCCGAAGACATTTCCGTGGTCATGTGGCCGGCATGACTAAACACCAAGGCGCACGGAACGCTAGAATAGTGAGTAAACAGGTTTAAAAGGGGATTAGATAGATTCAGGGCAGATAAGGCTATCACTGGCTACTAGCCCTGGTGACTGAGGCGAACCTCCATGTACAGAGGCACTAATCCTCTGAATCCCGGGAGCCAGGAGGCAGCATCAGGGGAAGGCCTCAGCCTCTCTGCCCTGTTGTTGGTCCTCCAGAGGAACTGGTTGGCCACCGTGTGAGACAGGATGGTGGACTAGAGGGACCCACACTGGTCTGGTCCGGCAGGGCTCTTCTGATGTTCTTATGAAGGCCTCGGGCTCTCTGTCCTGTTGTTGGTCCTCCAGAGGAACTGGCTGGCCCCTGTGTGAGACGGGATGCTGGACTAGATGGACCATTGGTCTGATCCAGCAGGGCTCTTCTGATGTTGTTAATAACAGAAAGAGAAAACACTATCTAAGGATACAACTAAGGACTGAGTGCTTTTCAGTGAAGTCTTCAACAGCGATCCATAAAATAACTACAATGCAAATTTACAAGCAATGTGTTCATTTATAGTAAAGGAAAAGGTTTCCTAGGGCTGCGGTGTTCTCCGTTTCAAAGCCAAAGAGCCAGCACTGTTCAAAGACGTTTCCACGGTCATGTGGCTGGCATGACTAAACGCCAAGGTGCACGGAACGTTGTTACCTTCCCACCGAAGCGGTACCTATTTATCTACTTGCAATTTCTTGCTTTTGAACTGCTAGGTTGGGAAATTTTTGGAGGTTTGGGGGTGAAGCTGGGGAGGCTGCAGGGACCTCAGTGGGGCCCGGTGCCAGAGAATCCAGCCATTTCCTCCTGGGGAACTGATCTCTGCAGACTGGAGATCAGTTCAGTGTGGAAGATGAGAAGTGCTTGCCCACTCCAGAATTGTTGATTTCGGGAAGGGGGTTGAAAGACCTGAGTCAGATTGAGATGACGAGAGAGAAGGTCCTACGACTGATAGACAACTTAAAAACTGATAAATCACCAGGCCCAGATGGCATACATCCGAGAGTTCTGAAAGAACTCAATTGTGAACTTGTGGATCTCCTGACAAAAATATGTCACCAAACTGGCTCTGTTTGACACCAAACAATAAATCCTTAAAAGCAATATCCGCAAAATAAGGTCAAACCTCCAAACAGCTTGTAAGTTATAACGGTCCCCTTTTGAACCATGTGAACCAGATCTGCTTCTATAGATCCATTTTCAGTTACCAGGGTATAATTTAAAAATTTGCTTAATTTTTCCAGGTGTGATACTACCTGGATTACCATCTAGGACTGCCAACTACGTTGGGAAATTTCTGGAGGTTTGGGGGTGAAGCTGGGGAGGCTGCAGGGACCTCAGTGGGGCACAGTGCCAGAGAATCCAGCCATTTCCTCCAGCGGAACTGATCTCTGCAGACTGCTCTTTTTTCCCCCAAGGACAGCTCTGACAGATCTATGGCTTGCCCGAGGTCATCCAGCAAGTGGAAGTGGAAGAGTTGGGGAATCAAACCTGGTTCTCCCACATTAGAGTCCACACACTTAACCACAACACCAAACTGGCTTTCCAAACTGAGAAGGGCTGAAGCTGATGGTGGCTGCAAGGTTGCATCCCCCCCCCCACCTGGAACTCCCACTTTCCTCAGCCCAGATCTGGACAGGCGTTGGCGGCCAGGCAACGGGGAGAGACGTCCAAGCCAAGAGAGAACTGCCTGGGGTACTGCTGCGGCGGAGGGACCGGGGCCAAAAATCCTAAGTATAAATACACGTTGATGGGGCTCAAAGTGGTGGAAACTGATGGTACACAAATCTGTGCCTGTGTTTTTCCTGGGGCCGAACTGGAAACACACAGTCAGAGTCCAACGAGTTAGATAAATCTGTTTATTGCAATGAAACAGGAGATACAGGGCTGAGTACCTTTTTGGGCCCCAGCATGAGCTCAGGAGTTCTGGGCTGCAGCGGGCTATGCTGATCAGGTGTCCGCACTAAGTTCAGCATCACTAACAAAGAGAGAGGTCTTTGAGTCGTAGTAGATAACTCACTGAAAATGTCGAGACTGTGCGACTGCAATAAAAAAAGGCCAGCTTTATGCTAGGGATTATTAGGGATGAGAATTGAAACAAATCAGCCAGTATCATAATGCCCCTGTATAAATCGATGGTGCGTCCTCATTTGGAATACTGTGTGCAATTCTGGTCGCCATACCTCAGAAAGGATATTATACCATTAGAAAAAGTGCAGAAAAGGGCAACTAGAATGATAAAAGGGTCGGAACACTTTCCCTATGAAGAAAGGTTAAAGCGCTTGGGGCTCTTTAGCTTGGAGAAACGACAACTGAGGGGTGACATGATCGAGGTTTACAAGATTATGCATGGGAGAGAGCAGGTACAGAAAGAGGTACTTTTCTCCCTTTCTCACAATACAAGAACTCGTGGGCACTCCATGAAATTGCTGAGCAGTTGGATTAGAACGGAAAAAAGGAAGCACTTCTTCACCCAAAGTGTGATTAACACATGGAATTCACTGTCCCAGGAGGTGGTGGCGGCTACAAGCATGGACGGCTTCAAGAGGGAATTAGATAAACATATAGAGCAGAGGTCCATCAGTGGCTATTAGCCACAAGGTATAGATAGGGACTCACAGGCTGGGGCATGTGATGCTCTGTATTCTTGGTGCTTGGGGGGGGGGGCAACAGTGGGAGGGCTTCTAGTGTCCTGGCCCCACTGCTGGACCTCCTGATGGCCACTGGTATTTTTGGCCACTGTGTGACTGTTGGACTGGATGGGCCATTGGCCTGATCCAACGCTGGCTTCTCTTATGTTCTTAATTGTATTTCCAGATCTTCAGGTTCCACCTGGAGGCTAACAATCCTACATAAACCCCACTGGAATAATAAAAAGTATATACCTTCGCAACACAGATGTGACATCTGCTGGGTAAGAGGACATTTCTCTAAAAGTGCCCAGAAATTAAAATGTCAGTTACATAAGAACATAAGAGATGCCAATGTTGGATCAGGCCAAAGGCCCATCCAGTCCAACACTCTGTATCACACAGTGGCCAGAAATACCAGTGCCATCAGGAGGTCCACCAGTGGGGCCAGGACACTAGGAGCCCTCCAACTGTTGACCCCCCCAAGCACCAAGATGACAGAGCATCCCTTGCCCCAGAGTCCATATCTATACCTTGTGGCTAATAGCCACTGATGGACCTCTGCTCCATATGCTTATCTAATTCCCTTTTGAAGCCGTCCATGCTTGTAGCTGCCACCACTTCCTGTGGCAGTGAATTCCATGTGTTAATCACTCGTTGGATGAAGAAGGACTTCCTTTTATCCGTTCTAAGCCGACCGCTCAGCAATTTCATTGACTGCCCACGAGTTCTTGTATGGTGAGAAAGGGAGAAAAGTACCTCTTTCTCCATGCCTTAGAGGGAACATTGCCCACGCCAATGTTCCCTCTAAGCTGTCGAGTCTTTTGAGCAAAAATTCTACTTTGTGAGCGGCTGGCATTAAAGTTGTGAGCAGGCGGCTTGGATACTGCATAAATTAGTTTGCTCCGGAGCCCTCCTTCCTGAGCGAAGACAATGTGTGAGCCAGAGGCTAAGAAACGGTGAGCTAGCTCACACTAACTCAGCTTAGAGGGAACACTGGCCCACGCCCCGACTCGCCCCGACGGCAGCAGAGGAACAGAGAAGCAACGGCACCGCAGCCCCCGAAGGAGACACGGCACAGCGACTCGACGCCCAGCGGTTCGGACGGAAGGTCGCAACGCTGGCAGAGCAAGACCCTCACAGCGAGCGCCGCGTCACACCCACCCCAGGAGCCAGGGCTCCCCCCCCCCCCCAGGAGAGCTGAGGCCAAGCAGGGCGGGACGCCCAGGGCCAATAGGACCACCGCCGGCTCACCTGCGACCACACCCCGGACACCTGGGAAGCGTCCGTGTATATAAACGGGGGCAGGGCCAGGCCGGGAGGAAGGGAGGTGGGGGAGAGGGGCAGCGCTGGGAGCAGAGGAGGGAAATAAAAGAGGAGCTCTTCGGAGAGACCGGGGAGGAACAGCGTGCGGGGGTGCGAAGCTGCGAAGGTGAAGAAGAGAGAAAGAAAAGGCAGCAGTATCCGGTGCACGAGGCAGAGGGACTTGAGGGGGTGTCGTCAACCCCATCCCCTGCCTGTCTGAGGTCCCTCCGCAGCTCCCTTTGGCGATCCACCTCCGACTCCCAGCGTCATCTACCCCGCAGGGGAACCAGGCGCCACAGCCACGGGCGGGTTCCCCCGGCAAGCCCACGGGAGAAGCGCGTCACAGGAAGGAAGGGGAAATGGTCCCGGAGAACAGTCTGCATTTATTTATGTATGTATTTTTGGATTTCTATCCCGCCCTCCCCAAAGGCTCAGGGCGGCGAACAACGAGGCACGGATGCCAAAGTTAAAACAGTAAAAACAGAATAAAACGATACAATACAATACACTAAAAGGTCGGTGCTCTCAAGGTTACATAGATCATTAATGGCAAGATGGGGTTCTGGAATTATTAATACCAGACCAACAACATACATCCCAGCAGCATCTTCATCCAGGAACGTCTCGTACCCCAATAATGCCCACACAAGTGGTGGTAGAGGTGCGGTGATGGAAATAAAGTATATTGGCCTGTTTGCTTTTATAAATTGTTTATTTCTTTGGGCTTTTATGCCACCCGAGCAAGAAAGTAAAAAGGTAAAGGTCTCCCTTGCTCGAAAGCCAGTCGAGTCCGACTCTAGGGTCGCAGCGCTCATCTCCGTTTCCAAGCCAAAGAGCCAGCGCTGTCCGAAGACGTTTCCATGGTCATGTGGCCGGCATTAATAAACACCAAGGCGCACGGAATGCTGTTACCTTCCCACCGAAGTGGTCCCTATTTATCTACTTGCAATTTCTTGCTTTCGAACTGCTAGGTTGGCAGGAGCTGGAACTAGAGACGGGAGCTCACTCCGTCATGCGGCACCCGGGTCTCGAACTGCTGAACTACCGACCTTCCACAGCCTACAGTTCAGCGGCTTAACCTCTTGAGCCACCACAGCTCCTCCCAGCAAGAAAGCTTAGTACAAATGACAACCATTACAAATTTCAAATAATAAAAATCACCAATGCTCCCTGCATATTCTACAGTGCTTCAGTCGAGTTCCTTTGTGCCTCTTCACATCCTTTAGGAGTTAACTGATCTAGTTAGGGGACAGTGGCAGAAGAGTAAACACAGAAAGGTCTAGCTATCAGATCTCTCCTGCCCTGCAGTCTGGAGGTCTAAGACACAGGAATATCACTCCTGGAACTTCCAACAGCCCAACTCCATGCCTGCACCACCTTTATGTTTCCGGATGCCAGAGTTTTTCAGACCACAGCCTGGTTTGAACTTTGGCCCGGCCCGATTTCAACATGAGGCTGGTGAGCAGGAATAAAACTTCTGCACACAGCTGAGCAGCTGGCTTCCTCACACGGCAAGAGCGCCGGCCCAGGCGACGGACCTCTGTGCGCACATGCTGCTGGCATGGCTCCCCTGCACCCGCAGAAGCCCGGCTGATGCCAAATGCAGGGCAGGTGCAAAGTCGGGCTCCACGCTGGTCCTTGACCACCCTCCCTCAGCATTCAGCTTCCCCCCCCCCCCCGCCGCCACCTAGCACTGTGCTTC
>NW_015165884.1:269341-276466 GCF_001447785.1 Gekko japonicus
TCTTTCCCTGAAACTTGGTGGCTCTTCCTTTGCCCTCCTTCAGGCCCTCCCCGCTCAGCCAGCCCTGCTCCTTGGCTCTCCGGGCCTTATCCCGGGGGCATCCAGAGATCCCTCCCAACCTGCCTGTTCGAGGTTTTAATCCCAGCCAAACTGACCCTTGCCTCACAGGAGTTGGATTGCAAACTACTTACTTCCATGAGCAACTGGATAGCACACCAGTCCTGCCGGTCAGCACTAGAGACTGTACTGCTGCAAGCGCGGCAGACGTCATCGGCCGCAGAAGCAAGCAGGAGCCACGGTTCCCCAAGCGTACTGCCAAGTGTCAAATCCAGGCCAGCTTTTGAGCGATGTGTGGAAAAGGCCATGCCCCCAACCAGCACACTGCTGCATTCATTCTTAACACATGGCTCTTCCCAGGATCTGTGCAGCATGCCCTGCAAGAGCCAGTTTGGTGTAGTGGCGTCGACTCTAATCTGGGAGAACCGGGTTTGATTCCCCACTCCTCCGCTTGCACCTGGCTGGATGACTTTGGGAAAGCCATAGCTCTGATAACAGCTGTCCTTGAAAGAGAGCAGTTTGTGTCAGAGCTCTCTCAGCCCCACCCACCTCACAGGGTGTCTGTTGTGGGGAGGGGAAGGGAAAGGAGTTTGTAAGCCGCTCTGAGGCTCCGAGTGAAGGGTGGGGTATAAATCCAATCTCTTCTTCTCTTCTTCCTCTTTGCAGAAGCACTCCGGAAATGGTTTTGTAATGCATGGTGGTTCTGTGACAACTTGCCTGGTCCTAGCAAAAGGCATTCCGTTTCTGGGATTTATTTCCCAAAAGAGAACGGCGACGAGACCTCAGCCGTGTGCCCGAGTGCAGCTCTTCCCACGGTGCCCAGAAGGGTTTTGCCACAGACAAACCAGGGCGGGAGAGACTCCATGAGAGGAGTCAGCCGGAAGAACAGCACAGCTGTGCCTGAAGAATCCCAAATGCGAGGAACCCACTCCCCCCCCCTGCAGGCTCATCGGTCGGAATCCCAGGCGCACACGCAGAAGAAGAATCAACACGTTCTAGACCTTACCTGCAGGGATTGTCTTAAGAAGCAAAACTAATTATGAGATTCCAAATACACCTGCAACTCTTTTGTTTCATTTTTGGCCAGGTCTGAAGCTGGCTAAACAGAAAAGGTAAAGGTTCCCTTTCTCGAAAGCCAGTCGAGTCTGACTCTAGGGTTGCGGTGCTCATCTCCGTTTCCAAGCCGAAGAGCCAGCGCTGTCCAAAGACGTTTCCGTGGTCATGTGGCCGGCATGACTGAACACCGAGGCGCACGGAACCAGGGCCGGCTCCAGCTTATTTTGCACCCTAGGTGAGGATCCCTTCTGTCCCCCCCCCAGGTGCGCCCACCAATTTTCAAAAATAAATGCATTTTAGGAAGAATGAAAAACACAAATAATCAAGAAACTCCCAGAGTACGGGGCCGGGTGCAGTTTGGTGCCCCTAAAGGCCGTCCCACTCTAGGCGATCGCCTAGTTTGCCTAGTGAGCGAGCCGGCCCTGCACAGAACGCTGTTGCCTTCCCACTGAAGTGGTACCTATTTATCTACGTGCAATTTCTTGCTTTCGAACTGCTAGGTTGGCAGGAGCTGGAACTAGAGACGGGAGCTCACTCCGTCATGCGGCAACTCGGGTCTCGAACTGCTGAACTACCGACCTTCCACAGCCTGCAGTTCAGCGTCTTAACCACTTGAGCCACCGCAGCTCCATGTCTATACAGAACGAAGAGTTAATTTCTACTATGCTAATGGCTGCAAAAAACTTAATTGCTTTAAATTGGAAATAGTTTAAGGTACCAAATCTGTCACAATGGAGATCTAAACTGTGGGACTTGATAGCTTCAGATAAAATTGCTATGCAGTTAATAGCTTTTGACAATCCGAAAGGTGTTAATAATTTTTTGGGAAAATGGTTTGTGTTTTTTGAATATCTTACTGCGCGTCAACCCCGATTATATGCACTACCTCAGAAATATAGAGACTTTGTGTTTTATTAATAAGTATTTTGCATATGGATAACATTTCTCTTCTCGTTTATTAGATGTTGTTGAAAGATACTGTATACAGCTAACAAGTAATACAGGATGTAAAAATATATAAAACTCAATAAAAATGCTTAAAAAAAAAAGAAGTATGTAGTGTTAATATTTGGACTGCACGACTGGTAAAGAAAGACGTTTAAATGAAAAGCAGTACCATGGCACTTGGTACAAAACCATAAACACGCAGCCCAATGCTCACCGGTGTCTGTTTCTCTCTGGACAGGGAATCCTCCAAGGCACCGGAAAGACATCTCCCAATTTAATTTGACCATCCCCCCAATTCTTACAGTCCAGAGAGATCTCATATTGGTCACCTTGTGGAGATCCACAGCAAAGCTGTCCATGCTGTGGTCAGTACCAAGACCAGGGCTCCGGTCGAGCCGTGCAAATGATGGCGGGGGGGGGCACACTGAGGGGGTGTTAATACCTGGGGGGGGCCTCCGCTCAGCCCCAGCCATCAGGGGCACCGAAGGCAGCAGGACCCCAGGAGGTCCTCGTTCAGGGCAACACACTACCCAGCCAGTATCTGGGTATGTACAGTGCCTTGAGGGAAAGGCCACGCAGTGGTGGGTGTATCATCATGTACCTGAGATGTGTTTCACCAAAGATATAAAATTCGGTCCTCCGTAGTCATGTTGCAACACTGACTCCAGGCTGTGGGTTACTACAGCATTTCCCAAAGCAGATGGTTCCTGTCTGGAAAGCTTTAGCTACACGTTCCGAAGACACCCCTCCCCTGGCAGATTAAGACACAAGCCTCCGCAGAAGGAGGTATACGAGGCCGCCGACCCCCACCACGGCCGTGACGGCCACAAAGCGCACCCAAATGAAATCCAAAGAGTCCTCCAGCGAGGAGTGCAGTTTCAGGACCTGCCTCTTGGTGGCGTCCTCGCTGCCCGAGTTGTCGATGACGTGGTCGGCCATCTTGACTTTCTGGTCAAGGGGCAGCTGGGCGGCGATCCGTGCCTCTGCGTCCTCGCGGGTCAGCCCGTTCCTGCGCATCAGGCGAGACAACTGGGTTGGCGGGTCGCTAAGGGAGAGAGGGGAGAAGGAGGCCATTCAGGCAACACAGCAGGGGGTTCCTCACATTCTCTTTGCTCAATTAATTCTACCTACTGGAGCTAACGAAAGAAGGGCAATGCCAAGGAATGTTCAAACTATCGCACAATTGCACTCATATCACACACTAGCAAGATCATGCTCAAGATCCTACAAGCTAGGCTTCAACAGTACGTGGATAGAGAACTGCCAGAAGTACAAGCTGGGTTTCGAAGAGGTAGAGGAACTAGAGATCAAATTGCCAACATTCGCTGGATTATGGAGAAAGCAAGAGAGTACCAGAAAAACATCTACTTCTGCTTCATTGACTATGCTAAAGCTTTTGACTGTGTGGATCACAACAAACTATGGCAGGTCCTTAAAGAGATGGGAGTACCAGACCACCTCACATGTCTCTTGAGAAACCTGTATAAGGGTCAAGAAGCAACAGTTAGAACCGGATATGGAACAACTGATTGGTTCAGCATAGGAAAAGGAGTACGACAAGGATGTATATTGTCACCTTGCTTATTTAATATATATGCAGAGTACATCATGCAAAATGCTGGCCTGGATGAATCACAAGCAGGAATTAAGATTGCTGGGGAAAAGATCAACAACCTCAGAAATGCAGACGATACCACTCTAATGGCAGAAAGTGAAGAGGAGCTAAAGAGCCTCTTGCTCAGGGTAAAAGAGGAGAGCGTAAAAGTGGGCTTGAAGCTCAAATTAAAAAAAAAATAAGATATTGGCATCCGGCCCCATCACTCTTTGGCAAATAGAAGGGAAAGCCGTGGAAGTAGTGACAGACTTCACGTTCCTGGGATCCCAGATCACCGCAGACTGTGACAGCAGCCATGAAATTAAAAGACGCCTGCTCCTTGGGAGGAAAGCGATGGCGAACCTCAACAGCATGATAAAAAGTAGAGACATCACATATGGCTGCGAGAGTTGGACTCTAAGGAAGGCCGAGCGCCGAAGAATAGATTCTTTGAACTATGGTGCTGGAGAAGACTCTTGAGAGTCCCTTGGACTGCAAGGAGATCAAATCAGTCAATCCTAAAAGAAATCCACCCTGACTGTTCCCTGGAAGGCCAGATACTGAAGCTGAAGCTCAAATACTTTGGCCACCCAATGAGAAGGGAGCACTCACTGGAGAAGACCCTGATGCTGGGAAAGATTGAAGGTCAAAGAAGACGGGGAAGGCAAAGGATGAGATGGTTAGACAGTGTCATAGATGCAACGAACATGAAATTGAGCCAACTTCAGAGGACAGCGGAAGACAGGAGGGCCTGGCGGGATCTAGTCCATGGGGTCGCGAAGAGTCGGACTCGACTGTGCGACTGAACAACAACAACTGGAGCTAACAGGGCTCAGTGGAACCTCTGAATAATAAATGCCGGGTGGCAAACAGGAAGTGGGGGCTGATGCCTTCATCCCAGGGGCCGCCAACCTTTTCGAGCCTGCGGACACCTTTGGAATTCTGACACAGGGTGGTGGGCACAACCAACAAAGGGGCCACTGCGGGAGGTGGGCCACAGAATGGTCACCACGGAAACTGCAGCCCACCACACACAGAGGAAGCAAGTGCGGGAGGCGGGAGTACAGATGTAAGATTTCCGGAAATTTTGAAGCTCGGGAAAAAACGGAAATTTTCGGGAAAATTGAAAAAAAAAATGCTACATGAGCACTTCTTTTTTCTTTTCCAGATTGAAAGTCGTTCTGTTACTTTGGAAACATAAAATAGGACTATGGGCATTTTTACTTGGCATGAAATTATCACAAGTAGCCTATTAAAAATATAGTGTATCCAAACAATTATTACAAACAGATTACCCGCCCACAGGCAAAAACAAAACCTGAAACCTTTTTCTTTTCTTGTGACAATATTTGTAAACACCTTGTCGTAAAATATTTTATTCATCACGTTAAAATAAAATGTGCCATAATCATTTTTTCTTTGTCAATTTTTCCAATTTTTCGGGAAAAAATGTCCCCCCCCCCCCGAATGTTTCCGGGGTTTTTTCCGGGCCTTCACATCTCTAGGCAGGAGGAGTCACAGAAATGTTATTTAAATCGGCAGAGCCAATCAGAGCTCCAGCGGGCAACCAGAAGCCCCGATGGGGAGGATGGGGGGGTATCTAAGCCCCCTTCCCCACGGTCTAGATCTGAATCAGGCCCCTACGTGCCTGGGAATTAAGTCCTGAACACGGAAGTTCCCATGCGTGTCCAAATGACAGGAGCCAGGAACTCCATCTTCAATTTTATAGTTAAATAATTTTGGAGCACCGTGAAGTAAAATTTTAGTGAATTGTATTTATTGTATTGTATGTTGTTCTGTACTGTTTTAATGTTTTAACCAGTGTTCCCTCTAAGCTGAGTTGGTGTGAGCTAGCTCACAGTTTTTTAGCCTCTGGCTCGCAGATTTTTGTCTTAGCTCAGGAAAGATGGCTCCAGAGCACACTAATTATGCAGTAGCCAAATCACTTGCTCACAACTTTAATGCCAGTAGCTCAGAAAGTAGAATTTTTGCTCACAGGACTCCACAGCTTAGAGGGAACCCTGGTTTTAACATGGGCATTCGTGCCCCTTGTGAGCCACGCTGAGCCTTCGGGGAGGGCGGGGTATAAATGTAAAGATAAATAAATAAATAAATAAATAAATAAATAAATGGAAGGGCCCGTAAGCAGCGGGACGCTGCCAGACCCAGAGAATCCCCAAGGGACAAACAGACACAGACTGAGCCGGGCTCGTGGGGGGGAGGAATGCGCCCCTCGCCCCTCCAAAACACTCCCTCAACCATCCAGTGAAACATCATTGATCTGTTTGAATAAAAATAGTGGTAGGTTGGAACAAAGAGAGTAAAACAAGGAGTCAAAACTATACATCAACTAAGTATAGTATTAATCGAAGAACAATATTTAGGATGGCAGCTAACTAAACAATTCTATGTGCAATTACCAATATAACTTTTAAAATAGTTACTTTTGTGACATATTAAATTGAAACAATGTTAACAGAAGCGAATGACTTATATTTAATTGAACAACATTATTTTAAATTTTGCTTCCGAGATATTCTCCCAATCATTTTTTTCTAAATCTATTTTGTCAAAAATTGGATACCAAATGTTAAGTGGATTATTAAAATTCACATTCAATTTGATGGGAGGAGCCATAAATTGAGACCTTTTCAAGCATGAAAACATCCCAGTTTTTGTGCATCCATTGTGTCACTGTTGGAGGTTTAGTATTTTTCCAGTTTTTTGCTATTGTCGATTTGGCTGTTGTTATTAAAATATTAATTAATTTTCTTGTATTTTCAGGAGGTCTATTTGATCTTCTCCTGATGAGCCCCCAGAAGGAATTCTTGGCTTTTTTCTGCCTCTCGATCTTGCCGGGCTTCAGAGTCATCACCCTCCAGTCTCCTAAGTGACACCTGCCCACCAGAAACCTCTGGGGCAAAGGGGGTACCCAAAAAGAGCAGCAGTCCAGGAGCACCTCAAAGACTAACAAAGTTTGCGGCAGGGGAAGGGCTTCTGTGCATGACTGATGACCGCTTTCTCGAGTGACTCATGAAAGCTCCTCCCCTGCCACAGATGTTGTTGGTCCTGAAGGTGCTCTTGGACTCTGGCTCCCTTCCACTGCTACAGAGAGACTAACACGGCCTCCAGAGGAGTTCGGGGGGGGGGAAGGGTTCTCCGTGCACAGGGGCTCCTTTCATCTCTCTCCAGAGAAAGGCTGCAGCAGGTCTCTCCACAGCCCTTCGCCTCCCTCCGCCCCAGCCCAGCTTCCTCAGAGGCAAGGCTGGCCCGAAAGGGTAGGGGAAAGGAGAGCGCTGGAGAGCAGGGATCCAGCCCACCAAGCAGACGGTGCTCAGCCACGGACTCCGGGGCTCCTCACCACCTCCTTACCAGTACACGAGGACAGTGTGTTTCATGAACCTGGTCAGCGTGCCGGTTTCAAAAAGCAGGGGGATGTCCAGGACCACATACCGGTAGCCTAGGGCAAT
>NW_015165884.1:276554-285812 GCF_001447785.1 Gekko japonicus
AGAGAGAGAGAGAGAGAGAGAGAGAGAGAGAGAGAGAGAGAGAAGGAGAAAGAGAAAGAAAGAGAAAGAAAGAGAAAGAAAGAGAGAGAAAGAGAAAGAAAGAGAGAGAAAGAGAGAGAGAGAGAGAGAGAGAGACAGAGAGAGAAAGAGAGAAAGAGAAAGAGAGAGGAGAAAGAGAGAGGAGAAAGAAAGAGGAGAAAGAAAGAGAGAGGAGAGAGAGGAGAAAGAAAGAAAGAGAGAGAGAGAGAGAAAGAGAGAGAATTTCCTATTAGACATTTTGAAGTGTTTTAATATTGCATGAACAGTCTGGGCACAAGGCAGGGGAAATTTATGCAAACCACAGGCACAGCTTTAATCTACCCCAAGGTTTCTGAAGCTCTGGAACTGGAGCGAGGGGCGTACGCTCAGCGAGGCTTTGGACTCGACCCTTCTCCTCTCCCAGTCATGCAGCAAACAGGGGACACTGGCATCCATCAAGGCGAGCCTGTGCCCGTTGGCATCACCATCATCATCACAGCCCCGCAGCCTGCCAGCACCATGGGGTCCCCTCGGCTTAGTGTGCTCCAGGCCCACAGTGGCCCTCCAAGGGCCGTGGGCCCCGCAAGAACATTCCAGGCAAATTAAAGGGGAAGTCTCTCTCTCTCTCGCCTCCCACTCAGTTTGCATGGCAAGAGAAAGGGCTTCGAAACTGGCAGGCAGGACTCCTCCGCCTCCCCAGGAAACTCTCTCCCCTTTATCCTGCCCCCCCCCATAAATTATGACTCTCGCAAAGGACTTCCTTCTCTTTTCTGGCACCCGGGGACCCTCCAAAGCAGCTGGCGATACTATCGGGCAAGAGATGAGACGAGTCTGACAGCTGGCTTTTGTGAAGAGTTTATCAGGAGCGTGAAGGGGAAAGGAGCAGAAAGGGGCTGCCGGAATCCCAGCTGTCAAAGCCATTCTTTTA
Source organism: Gekko japonicus (assembly GCF_001447785.1). NCBI lineage: Eukaryota > Metazoa > Chordata > Lepidosauria > Squamata > Gekkonidae > Gekko > Gekko japonicus. The sequence goes on from NW_015165884.1 coordinate 277,501, forward strand.
CCTTATCGAGTCTGAAAGGCGCTTCTGTGGAAGAGCCAAAGGGAGGGGAGGGGGGGGAGAGACACGTGACCATTTCAGAAGGTGTGACATTCTACACAATACTTCCCAAAAATTATTATTTGTGCGTGCTCTTTGAAGGCGCGTTATGGGAGAAAAAACGCAAAGGGCAAGGATAGAAAAGGGAGAATTCTCAGGGCAGGGGCAGCAGAAGGATGGACACAAACAAAGGAGACCGGCCACTATGCGGCTTGCAAGCGGAGAAATGTAAGGAACTGCACAGCGGTCAGAGATGACGCTGCTTTTGTCCGAACAAGCAGGGCTATTTTTGGGCAGGAACGCACAGGAACGGAGTTCCGGCTGGCTCCCAAGCTGGCCACGCCCAGCAGGAACTCATTAGCATAATGGGCCACACCCAACAGCAGAAACTCATTAGGATTGGCTACAATTAGGGCCGTGTGGCCTAACATGCAAAAGGCCCTGGGTTTTGGCAACAAACAAGGTAAAGAGAATAAGAAGCAATAGGTGGGTGTGGCTGGATGACCACACTTCTGGTCACATGGGGGTGTGGCCTAATAGGCAAATGAGCTGTGCTGTCAGGGTGTGGCCTAATATGCTAATGAGTTCCTGCTGTTGTGTATGGCCTATTATGCTAATGAGTTCCTGCTGGGCTTTTTCTACAAAAAAAGCCCTGCGAACAAGCATTGGCAAAAACCTGTCGCCGCCCCCCCCCCACACACACACACCAGCTTACCAAGCACAAAGTATTTCAAGATTTGTTTTAACATCTCCTTCTGGATCTCAGGGTGAGTGATGGAATTCAGCAGCCGGCGTTTCTCTGGCTGGGAGAAAACTATGCTCCCCAGAGCTTCCCGATTGATTTCGCCACTCTCCGCGAGGATTTCAGGACCAAAGGCACCCACGATACGCTGGTAGGCCAGGAGGCCTGGCTGGACCACTGCGGAAATGAGAAACACTTCGAGATTAGCACTAACCCTTAAGCCAGGGGTACTCCTGGGCAGCCTGACGAAAATGGGGACAGCCAGCCAGTTGAGGAGGCCTCGGTTGTTTGTTGTTCAGTCGCACAGTCGAGTCCGACTCTTTGCGACCCCATGGACCAGATCCCGCCAGGCCCTCCTGTCTTCCGCCATCCTCTGAAGTTTGCTCAACTTCATGTTCGTTGCATCGATAACACTGTCCAACCATCTCATCCTTTGCCGTCCCCGTCTTCTTTGACCTTCAATCTTTCCCAGCATCAGGGCCTTCTTCTCCAGGGAGTGCTCCCTTCTCATTGGGTGGCCAAAGTCTTTGAGCTTCAGTTTCAGTATCTGGCCTTCCAGGGAACAGTCAGGGTTGATTCCTTTTAGGATTGACTGATTTGACCTCCTTGCAGTCCAAGGCCTCGGTTACACCATCGCCTTTCTGGCAAAGCTCTTTCAAGCCAGCAGTGAGAAAGAAGGACGGAGATAAGACAGCGGCGTCGCTTGGAAGCAGAAAGCCACGGTAGTTCTGTGACACACACCATCACAGAATGGTGTGGGAGTTAAAGCAGAATCTGGAAGACTCAGGTTCAAATCCCCACTTGTGCTGTGGAAGCCGGCTGGGTGACCTGGGGAGAGTCACACCCTCTCATCCTAACCTACCTCACAGGGTTGTTGTGAGGATAAAACGGAGGAGAGGGAAACAGTGTAAGCTGTTTTGGGTCCCCACTGGGGAGAACGGTGGGATGCAAATAAAGTGATGTAAAATAATAGACAGATGTGTTCCAAGCTAAACTACATCTGATCATTAACCAGAGATTTAAATTAGAGGGATCTGAACCCCACCGTCACACAGAACACTTGAGAATATTGGAAGATCCCTGCTGGGTCAGACCAGTGAGGGTCCATCTAGTCCAGCATCCTGTCTCACACAGTGGCCAGCCAGTTCCTCTGGAGGGCCAACAACAGGGCGGAGAGGCCGAGGCCTTCCACGGTAAGAACATCAGAAGAGCCCTGCTGGGTCAGACCAGTGAGGGTCCATCTGGTCCAGCATCCCGTCTCACACAGGGGCCAGCCAGTTCCTCTGGAGGGCCAACAACAGGGTAGAGAGGCCGAGGCCTTCCCCTGAGAAGAACATCAGAAGAGCCCTGCTGGGTCAGACCAGTGAGGGTCCATCTAGTCCAGCATCCTGTCTCACACAGCGGCCAGCCAGTTCCTCCGGAGGGTCAACAACAGGGCAGAGAGGCTCAGGCCTTCCCCTGGTAAGAAGGGCCAACAACAGGGCATGGAGGCTGAGGCCTTCATAAGAACATCCGAAGATCCCTGCTGGATCAGACCAGTGATGGTTCACCTAGTCCAGCATCCTGCCTCACACAGCGGCCAGCCAGTTCCTCTGGAGGAACAACAACAGGGCATGGAGGCTGAGGCCTTCATAAGAACATAAGAAGAGCCAATGGTCCATCTAGTCCAGCATCCCATCTCACACAGTGGCCAACCACTTCCTCTGGTGGGCCAACAACAGGGCATAGAGGCCAAGGCCTTTCTCTGATAAGAACATCAGAAGAGCCCTGCTGGATCAGACCAGTGAGGGTCCATCTAGTCCTGCATCCTGTCTTACAGAGTGGCCAACCAGTTTCTCTGGAGGGCCAACAAGAGGGCAGAGAGGCCGAGGCCTTCCCCTGACGTTGCCTCCTGGCTCTGGGATTCAGAGGATCATGTGTGTCCCCCATGGCTAGTAGCCATTGATAGACCTCTCCTCCCTGAATCTGTCTAATCCCCCTTTAAAGCTCTTTATTCCTGTGGCCATCACAACATCCTCTGGCAGCGGATTCCACATGTGAATCACTTAACAAGGCACTCCCCTAACTCCAAAGTGGGTAGCCAATTGCACCAGTGGGGGGGTGGGGGGAATCAGGCCAGAACCTGCCTGGCAAGCAGTGACTGCTGAGCAGAGGAGGCCGTGGGCAGCCCTTCGGCCGGCCTTCTCGAGCCACACCATCCAGCCAGTTCTGGTGCTTTGGTCTACTTTCTGGACTTTTCTGCATTAGGGATTATCAGGAGTGGGCTGACAGTTATAGGGTGTGGTATACTTTTATTTTTAAAGAACTGAAATCCTTGTGGGGAGCGGGGGGTGTCCATGGCTCAGCGGCAAAGAGGGTGGCCAACCTCCAGGTGGGGCCTGGGGATCCCCTGCTATTACAGGTGATCTCCAGACGACCAAGATCTATTTCCCCTGGAGAAAACGGCTGCTTTGGAGGGTGGATCCTGGGGCATTAAAGCCCACTGAGATCCCTCCCTTCCTCAAGTCCCGCCCTCCCCAGGCTCCACCCCCAAAATCAAGAACCAAAAGGGTGAGAAGAAAGTCTAATGACGGGCCAATATGAAAAACCCTGTTAAAACTTATAATATACAAAAAATATTTTTTATTTTTATGTTTAAATAAAAAAGTATTTATTAGGAAGACAGTTAAAACCAGGGGTCATTTCCTGCGGGAGTGCACAGGAGCGGAGCTCCGGCAATAAGGAGCCCAGGGGGCGGGCACATGCAACAAGCCCCGCCCCCTGCTTCCAGCAGCCCTCAGTTGGGCCATGAGGAGCAAGAAGCAGCCAGGTAAGTTGCTGAGCCCCCCCCGGCCCACTTTCAGGTACAAGCTCTCCCTCCTCTGTGAGGGCAGAGCTGCGTGTTCCCCCCCCCAATAGCTAGCAATCCAAAACAGTCCAGTGGCACCTTTAAGGCCAAGTTTTATTCAGGTACAAGCTCTCCCTCCTCTGTGAGGGCAGAGCTGCGTGTTCCCCCCCCCAATAGCTAGCAATCCAAAAGAGTCCAGTGGAGCCTGAGCGGTGGGGGTTGCCTTCTGACACACTTCCGGTGATGCCAGGGGGTGTGGCATATGCAAATAAGTTATCCTAATAAGTTATGCTAATGAGCTCCGGCACGTCTTTTTCTACCAAATGACTCCTGGTTAGAAACATACATAAGGGCCCAGGGAAAGCCTCATGAAAAAAGATAGCCTAAACACAAGGGCCGATGCACATGGCCTGATGCGTTTCTGCCCTACTGGGGCCTTCTTCAGAGGTCAATCAATATCGAGATACACATAACTTACATACATATTGCAATAAGATAACCAATCAGTGAATAATGGACCAGGAAGAGGAACTGTGCATTGGGCACCAGACACATGACTTTCACCTTTTGAGGTCTCACAAACATCTTGCTGCTTAACCTTCCTCTTCCTGGTTCATTATTTTTACAAGTCTTTCATTGGGCCCTTATGTATGTTTTAAACTGTCTTTCTAATAAATACTTGTATTTTTGTATAGTACAAGTTTTAACTAGGTTTTTAATATTGGCCCTTCCTTAGAACTTTCTTCTCACCCTTTTGCTTCTTGATTCCAGTTTTTGGGTCAGGTTTGTTTTCCCCGTCCCTGTGTCCATCCCCAAAATCTCCAGGAATTTGCCATATCAGAGCTGTGGCAACCCTCATAGTAGAGCCCGTTTTGTACGCAGAACAGCCCAGGTTTAATCCCCATTTAAAAAAAAAAAGATCGGGTACAAAGTGATATGAAAGACCCCAGCCTGAGATTGCTTGTCAGGACTAACCAATACTGGCCTTCAGATGGTTTCATGGCGTGTTTCACACTTATAAAACCTGTGTGCATTGTTCAGGGATCCTCGTCTGTTTTAAATTATCTCGGGTATGTCCTCTTGGCTCAAGAACGTAAGATGCACCTTTCTGGATCAGACCAAGGCCAGCATTCTTTGCAGGCAGACACTTACAGACTGCTTTTTGTTCATCCTGGTATTAAACAGAACTGGCTAACTAACAGAACACTTACCTTGTCGGGCGATGACATCCGCGTCGATAACAGCACAGCCCAGCTCCTGCAGAATGGCAACCACCGTGCTTTTATGACCAGAGACCAATCAGAGACCACTGAAACCATCCTTTCCCTAGGCAAAAAACAAAACAGAAAAGGAGTGTGACGCATCAAAATGGTGAAACCCAGCTTCAGCCAATTCATGCTTAGCCTTCTGAGTGCAGCTGAGCCAGGGACAAGTCTGACCAGTAAGGGGAAAAGAACTTAAGAAGAGCCCTGCAGGATCAGACCAGTGAGGGTCCATCTAGTCCAGCATCCCGTCTCACACAGGGGCCAGCCAGTTCCTCTGGATGACCAACCAGAGGGCTTGGAAGCTAAGGCCTTCCCCTGATAAGAACCTAAGAAGAGCCCTGCTGGATCAGACCAATAATCCATCTAAATCAAGGGGAGCGGTGGCACAGGAGGGTAAATCCTGCATAACTATAACATCTGAACGGCCAAGCTTTGTCAGTTCTAGCCCTGTGCTGGTGTGAGCAACCAAGCTGTGTCCCTAGCTCATCGTCTACCCAGCGATTCGAAAGCTTCGGCAAGTAGATAAATTGGGGGCCACCCGTAAGGGGGTGGGCACACCACTCCCCTTGGGAGGTGTTAGCTGCCAGGACAGACATTTGTGGCGCGGCAAGATCAAAAGTGGGAAAAACCTGTTTAGGCATTCCCTGCAGTGGAGCGAATCGGCCAGGTGGTGGCAGTGTGGCAGTGCGACATCGAGAGCCCTGACGTCATCAGCCAGCAGACAGAATACATGCCGTCGGGACATGACTGATACAGCCTGCAAATGAATCCTCCGACCAGCTCCAATGTGTGTGTGATTAAATATTGTATGTTGTCTTCCCTATCCCCCACGAATATATTGTCAGTCCATTGTCTCTTTGAGTAACTGTAAATCGCTCTGAGCCCGCATGAGTGGGAAAAGCGATCAATAAATTGAAAGTATTATTTCAGGGCTCTTTTTGTAGAAAAAGCCCAGCAGGAACTCATTAGCATAATAGGCCACACCCTGACAGCACCACTTATTAGCCTATGAGGCCACACCCCATGTTACCAGAAGTGTGGTCATCCAGCCACACCCACCTTTCCCTTCTTATTCTGTTTACCTTGTTTGTTGTCAAAACCCAGGGCCTTTTTTTGTAGCAGGGACTCCTTTGCATGTTAGGCCACACACCCCGAATGTAGCCAATCCTAATGAGTTTCTGCTGTTGGGTGTGGCCTATTATGCTAATGAGTTCCTGCTGGGCGTGGCCAACTCAGGACCCAGCCGGAACTCCGTTCCTGCCCCAAAATAGCCCTGATTACTATTATTATTATTATCTAGTCCAGCATCCTGTCTCACACAGGGTCCAACCAATTTCTCTGGATGGCCAACCACAGAGTATAAAGGCCAAGGCCTTTCCCCAATGTTGCCTCCTGGCTCTGGGATTCAGAGGATTCGTGCCTCTGAATGTGGAGGTCCCCCTCAGACACCATGGCTGGTAGCCACTGATAGACTTGTCCTCCATGAATCTATCTAATCCCTTTTTAAAGCTGTTTATTCCTGCAATCATAACAACATCCTCTCGCATCGAATTCTACATTTTAACAGTTATTTGGGTAAAGTCGCATTTCCTTTTGTCTGTCCTGAACCTACTGCCCATCGGCTTCATTGGATGCCCTTGACTTCTAGTACTTTGGGAGAGGGAGAATTTTTTTTTTGTCAGCTCTCTCCACCCCATGCACAATTTTATAAACTGCTATCGTGTGTATCCCCCCCCCACAGTAATTTTTTAAGCTGAAAAGTCCCAGACTCTTCCGCCTTTCCTGCTAGGGAAGGGGCTCCAATCCCCTCATCAACTCGGTTGCCCCCCTCTGGACTTTTTCCAGCTCTGCGATGTCCTTTTTGAGATGCGGGGACCAGAACTGTACACAGTATTCCAAATGGGGCCGCACCATAGGCCATACAGGGGCATTGCAATATTGGCCATTTTATTTTTATACGAACTATTAACCAGGAGGGGTTAGTGGGTTGCAGTTGTTCAGGCTGGCTGTAGTTGTTCAGCAGCAAACGGCAGGACTCTGCATATGCTCGGAGGCCTGGTCATACCTCACCAGAGCACGATTCTCTGAAGCTGAGGCACGGTTTGGCCCCTATATGTGTACTCCTCTCCCTCCCTCTCAGTTAGGGCAGCCTCTGTACACCTCTCTCCCCCTCCCCTTTTTTTGGCCATCAAGTTGCAGCCAACGTATGGCAACCCCTCATGGGGGTTTGAAGGCAAAAGAGGAGCAGAGGTGGTGTACCATTGCCTGCCTCTGCGCAGCGACCCTGGGCTTCCTTGGTGGTCGGCCCAAGTCCTAACCAGGGCTGACCCTGCCGAGCTTCCAAGATCTGATGGGACGGGCCATCCAGATCCAAGCAGGAGGCAAACAGAGGTGGCTTGCCATGGCCGGCCTCTGCGCAGCAACCCCTGGGCTTCCTCGGCGGCCTCCCATCCAAACACAAACCAGGGCCCATCCTGCTTAGCAGCCCCGATTTGGCGAGATGGGGGGGCCGGTCTGGGCTACCCAGCCGCCTCAGAGCACCCCCCCCCCTCCTCCCCCGGCCGCGCGAAACGTGCTTTCCTCTTACCCTCCGGCGCTGCCTCTCTCGAGCTTCGCTCGCCACCCAGTTCCCTCGCTTCCGATTGGAGAGCAGAGGTCACGCGGGACAAATCTACCCAATGGCCGCTGCCGGGAACCGGAAGCTGCTCGGCGGCCGTGAAGCCAGGGGGAGACAAAGGGCGGCAGGCCACGGAGCCAGCGGGGGACGGGCAATGCCGAGAGTCCGCCGGATCGGCCGGCGCTGCAACGAGGCGCGTCGCTTCGTCCAAAGCGTCAGTCCCAAAATAAAAGCCTGGTCACGCCTTTTGCTTAAGACCTCGCTAAGGAACACCAAGCAAACTGTGCAGGCTCCTGGCCAGTGCTCCCTCTAAGCTGAGTGAGTGTGAGCTAGCTCACAGGTTTTAAGGCTCCGGCTCACACGTTTTTGGTCTTCGCTCAGGAAGGAGGGCTCCGGAGCAAACTAATGTATGCAGTAGCCAAATCGCTGGCTCACAACTTTAATGCCAGTAGCTCACCAAGTAGAATTTTTGCTCACAGGACTCCACAGCTTAGAGGAAACTTTGCAGTCCTGGCCGCTCAAGATGGATCGCCCTATTTGTCTGTCTGTAGCAGGCAGAAAAGGCCAATAGTACTAAATGCAGCGTTCCCTCTAAGCTGAGTTAGTGTGAGCCAGCTCACAGTCCTTTAGCCTCCGGCTCACACATTTTTGTCTTAGCTCAGGAAAGATGGCACCAGAGCAAACTAATTGATGCAGTAGCCATATTACTTGCTTACAACTTTAATGTCAGTAGCTCACAAAGTACGATTTTTGCTCACAGGACTCCACGGGTCAGAGGGAACATTGCCCTGGGCAATGTTCCCTCTGAGCTGTTAGTGTGAGCTA
>NW_015165884.1:285850-292457 GCF_001447785.1 Gekko japonicus
AGTTTATACCCAGAATTGAACTTTGTTGGTGCACATGAAAATTTATAACCAGAAGAAAACTTTGAAGAAGAAGAGATTGGATTTATACTCCGCCCTTCACTCGGAGTCTCAGAGCGGCTTACAAACTCCTTTCCCCTCCCCTCCCCACAACAGACACCCTGTGAGGTAGGTGGGGCTGAGAGAGCTCTTTCGGGGACTGCCCTTGAGAGAAGAACTCTGGGAGAACTTGTGACTGACCCAAGGTCACACCAGCAGGTGCAAGTGGAGAAGTGGGGAATCAAACCTGGTTCTCCCAGATTAGAGTCCGCACACTTAACCACTACACCAAACTGGCTCTCTGTTGGTCTTCAAGGTGCCACTCTGTACTCAGACTTTGCTCCACAATTAGGAAGAGTAATTTTCAATCCACTACCGCGCGTTACCTGCGCTGAAGTTGTTATCCCAACTGGAAACTTCAACTCCCGGCATGCCACTGCAAAGCTCCCCGGCCCTTATATTAGAACTGCTCCTCCCCCGCCCCGCCCACATCGCTCCCTATTGGTCCGGCCTAGGGCTTCCTGCAACCTAAAAGAAAACTACGCGTCCCAGGGAAAACCGCGGTCTGGAGCGTCCCTTCGCTGCTAGGCGTTCGGCACTGCGCAGGCGCGGCACCCGGCGAGGCTTCCCCGTTGCCAAGATGGCGGACGACAGTGAGACAGCAGTGAAGCGGCCGTCGGGGGAGGAGAGCGCCCACGAGCACTGCAGCGACTGTGAGAACGAGGACGAGCACAGCCACAACCGGGGGTAAGACGGAGCCCAGCCGGAGCCCGGCCGTGTCGGCGGGGTCCCGGCCGCTGGCCGAGGGGAGCCGCCCTGCTCCGATTGAGGAAAAGCGCGCGTTTCTCCCGCCCACTTCCCCCCCGCATCTTCTACGTGATTGGTCGAGGGGGCCCAGTGTCGCTTTCTGAGTGGTCGGCCGCAGTGCCAGTCCGGAAAGCGGGGCAGCTGGTGACCGGCCCGTTGCCGGGAGCGGCAGGATCTGGGTTACGCGCCTGGCCCGTGCCACGAAGGGAGGAGCCCGTCAGGCCGGGGTGCTGTTTATTATTGATGGCTCTTTGAGGGTACGGGAAGGCCGCGCACTCTGTATATGCTCAGGGGGACCCTTTTCCTCTTTAGCTGGTCTGCTGCCGTCTGGGAATCTCCGTGGGGAAATCCTCCTTTGCACCTGCTCGTCGAAAAGCAATGCAGAGTTTGTTTGCTTGTTCGTTAGGCTTGTCTGTGATGCATTGTCAGCTGACTTTAGTCACTCAGCTTTGACCTAGCCTACCTCACAGGGCTGTTGTGAGGCTTAAGTGGAGAAGAGGAGAACCCTGTGCTAGTACGTGCTCCTTGAAGTTTGATCAGGGCTTGGAATCTAGCTGTTGTATTGGGCGCCAGACAGTAGTGGTGGTGGGCAGTGTTCCCTCTAAGCTGAGTTAGTGTGAGCTAGCTCACAGTTTTTTAGCCTCTGGCTCACTCATTTTTGCCCTCACTCAGGAAGGAGGGCTCCAGAGCAAACTAACTTATGCAGTAGCCAATTCGCTCGCTCACAACTTTAATGCCAGTAGCTCACAAAGTAGAATTTTTGCACAGAAGACTCCCCAGCTTAGAGGGAGCATTGGTGGTGGGGTGTTGGGGCCCTGGAAAAAGTCCAGGAGAGGGCCCAGGAATCACCTGCCCCTGGGACCCAGGCAAAGGGCAGCCCCTCGCCCTGTGTGAGATGGTGGGGGGTGCTGCTGCTGGGAACCAGCTGCCCAAGCTTTGGGGGGGGGATCAGTGTTCCCTCTAAGCTGAGTTAGTGTGAGCTAGCTCACGGTTCTTTAGCCTCCGGCTCACACATTTTTGCCCTCACTCAGGAAGGAGGGCTCCAGAGCAAACTAATTGATGCAGTGGCCCAATCGCTGGCTCACAACTTTAATGCCAGGAGCTCACAAAGTAGAATTTCTGCTCACAGGACTCCACAGCTTAAAGGGGTAGGTGCTTCTTTTGCCTGCTGACTAAGACTGCTCTTGGCCTCAGCTGCATTTTCCGAACACTTTAAAGGCAAGCCTCAGGTACAGCTGTGCTTGTGTGACTCCCCCTCCCAATCTATACGCTGCTTTTCTGCCTGGATTCAAGGAGGCTCCACAGAAGAGAAGAGATTGGATTTATACCCTGCCCTTCACTAGCCAAGGGAGTCTCAGAGCGGCTTTCCCTTCCCCTCCCCACAACAGACACCCTGTGAGGTAGGCGGGGCTGAGAGAGCTCTGACAGAAACTGCTCTTTTTCAAGGACAGCTGTGCCAGAACTACAGCTTGCCCAAGGTCATCCAGCAGGTGCAAGTGGAGGAATGGGGAAATAAACCCAATTCTCCCAGATTAGAGTCCGCACGCTCAACCACCACATCAAAGAGAGAGTTGATTCGGTACACACAGTTTGAACTCACTGATTGGTAAAGGCACTGGAGGGGCCGTGATGTTAAATGACTTCTCCTGCATGCTTTGATGCTACTGGTTCTTCTGAGATTTCTCCCCCACCTTTTGGCACAAAGCCTTCAAGGTGGCTTGCCGTTAAGTATGCCGGTGGCCTCCTTCTGCTGAGCCTTTCTACCTGCTTCTGGGGCAGATGGGAGCACACTGGGGGCAGAAACGATGTCAGATCTGCACTTTTGCCCGGATGCAACATTGACACCTAATGCAGTGCAATATCTGCCCCTTGCCACACACCCGCATACACCCCCAAAGCTACTGGGGGAGTGCCAGGAGGCGGCCTAGCATCCCTGCTTGTAATGTAACACAATAAAAACAAAAACAGAGAAACCAAGTAATGTCTAGCAGCAGAAATGTAAAAATCAAGAATAAAAGCAGCACTAAAACAGAATAATAAAAAGTCCGTAAAACAAAAGAGAATGCCGTGAACTTTCTGTGGTGCCTGAATGTGAACAGAATGGCTTACCTTCAGAAGGCAGGAGTATGCAGATAATGGTCTCCGGGGGAAATGTTCACTGATTGACAGGTTTGTGCAGGAACTGGCAGCCCAAGCTGTTTCGGGCTTTAAAAATCAGTACCAGCCATTTGAACTCAGCACAGAAACAAACCTGGAAGTCGGAGGGGATCCTGTCACACTGGGGTGATATGTTCACAGTGCTTAGGATCAGTTAACAATCTGGTCATTGTGTTTTGCACCATCTGGATTTTCCAGATGCTTTTTAAAGGCCGTCTCTCATACAGAGTGGTCTGGTCGTCTAGCCTCTTATGACTGGAGCATATATGTATACGGCCAAGTTCTCTCTCCCCAAGAAGAGCCACAGCTGGGAGGAAATGCCTTCCGTTTTCCATGTGTGCTGCTTAGCAGCCATAGTTGGGTAGCACTGGACATTCCCCCCCCCCCGATAACAGGCTTCTCACCCGGAGCAGCTTGCTCATCCCTGCTGTCTCTTTTTGCCTCACTAGACAACACTTCATCAGAACACTCTCCTGGCCACACACCTGGCCAAGGCTTAAAAACGTCACGGAGACAACTCCCATGTACGTGCGCTTATGATAAAGAGTAATTTGGGAACAGGAGGAAGTTTTCTATTTTCCCCAAAAGCAAAGGTGCCTGACATGAATGTCTCTAGTAGAGAAGAAGAAGAAGAAATTGGATTTATACCCCGCCCTTCACTAACCGAAGGAGTCTCAGAGCGGCTTACAATCTCCTTTCCCTTCCCCTCCCACCAACAGACACCCTGTGAGGTAGGTCGGGCTGAGAGAGCTCTCGAGAGAGAGCTGCCCATGAGAGAACAGCTCTGAGAGAACTTGTGACTGACCCAAGGTCACACCAGCAGCTGCATGTGGAGGAGTTGGGATCAAACCCAGTTCTCCTGGATTAGAGTTCGCGCTCCTAACCACTACACCAAACTGGAGGGATTTCTATTTGTCTTCTCATATGGGGGTCCCCAGCTGGGAGCCTGTGGGTCCCATGGGGCCCACTGATACCTTTTGTGGTGCTTGTCAAGTGTTTTTCAAAAGTAGGTGGGGCTTTGGCCCAGCAGTGATTCCGATTGGCCTTTGGAGATTTGATTGGCTTTTCAGATTTTTCACATCATTGCTTTTGGTGTCAGTTGCCACCGCAGCACAAGTATCTTCACTGTGTGGCTGCAGGTAAAGCTGTGGAAGCTGTTCCATGGTCTCCCGTGACAGCTGTTTTGTGGCTGCACCCACCGCACTGTGTCAAAATTCCAGAGATCGCCCACCAGCTAAAAAAGGCTGAGGACGGCTGCTCTAATGCTTGGGATCTCTTTCTTGAAATAAAAGTGGCTCTTGCACAAAAAGGTTTATTTTTGGTTGGAGTAGCGGACTGGGCCTTGGTGAGACCTGTATTCAAATTCCTGTTCACTATGGAAAACTCAGGAGGAGGAGGAGGAGGAGGAGGAGGAGATTGGATTTATACCCCGCCCTTCACTACCCAAAGGTGTCTCAGAGCTGCTTACAAACTCCTTTCCCTTCCCCTCCCCACCACAGACACCCTTTGAGGTGGGTGGGGCTGAGAGAGCTCTTGACAGAAACTGCTCTTTTTCAAGGACAGCTCTGAAAGAACTTGTGACTGACCCAAGGTCACACCAGCAGGTACAAGTGGAGGAGTGGGGAATCAAACCCAGTTCTCCCAGATTAGAGTCCACGCACTTAACCACGGCACCAGACTGTCTCTAGGTGACTTTAGCCTCGGTCATGTTCTCTCAGCGCAACTTATCCAACAGCACTGCTGGGAGAATAAAATAAAAGGGGAGGATCATGTGTACTGGCCGGCACCCTTGAGCCAGGTTCCAGTGTTCCCTCTAAGCTGAGGTAGTGTGAGCTAGCTCACAGTTTTTTAGCCAGTGTGGTATAGCGGTTAAGTGCGCGGACTCTAATCTGGAAGAACCGGGTTTGATTCCCCACTCCTCCATTTGCACCTGGCTGGATGGCCTTGGGCAAGCCGTAGCTCTGATAAGAGCTGTTCTTGATAAAGAACAGTTTCTGTCAAGAGCTCTCTGAGCCCCACCTTCCTCACAGGGTGTCTGTTGTGGGGAGGGGAAGGGAAAGGAGTTTGTAAGCCGCTCTGAGACACCTTTGGGTAGTGAAGGGCGGGGGATAAATCCAATCTCTTCTTCTTCTTCTAGCCTTGGGCTCACAGATTTTTGTCTCAGCTCAGGAAGGATGGCTCACGAGCAAACCAATTTATGCAGGAGCCAAATTGCTCACTCACAACCTTAATGCCAGGAGCTCGTATAGTAGAATTTTTGCTCACAAGACTCCGCAGCTCAGAAGGGGCCCCCGCCCCTAAAATATCAGAACATTCTAAGATGTTAGAACTTCTCATTTCAGAGAACTTTCCACTTCAGAAACACCTGCCACCGCCTTTTCTGCCTGAGGCTTTATGTGCCTGCTGAAGGGAAGGAGTAAGCCCAGAGCAAGCAGCCTCGTCTGTATGTGACTGCTTCCGGTTCATGGAAACCTCTCATTATTTTTTGTTGTTCCCTCTAGGAGTTCTGTCCTGCTGTGCAGTTTGGGAATTACTGTCTTTGTCTCTATGATGCCCTCAGAACAAATTCATTTATATAAGCTTGGCTTGTTTGTGGGAATGGCAGAACATTTCCTTGGTCATAATGTGATCTGAAATTTGGGGAGGGGGGGGCCGGGAAGCAGGCGGCGAAAACACGGTCTGCCAATGCGATCAGCTGTCTCTGTAGGGTCTTGTCTGCAAATGTGACCCATCCAATCACCTTTGTAAATAACAATAAGTCTCCAAACGTTAGTAGACTTCCTTCTCAAAAAGGAATTTATGGTCTGTGTCTGACTTAAAAAATAAAGAGCCAGCTTAGTTCAGATGTCGCATAAACTGCGGTTTAATTAAATGAACTACGGGTAGTGTAATCATCCGAATGCAGGTCATGCCACAGCTACAGCTTCTTAGGTTACCTCAGGCCAGGATCTGAAACTTCTGGTTTGAAGTTGGCGTATTATCCAGTCACCTGTGCTTCCGCATGATGAATGAGGAATAAGCATCCTGGCTAGAGATGTGAAGGCCCGGAAAAAAACATGATGAATAAAATATTTTAAGACAAGGTGTTCAAATATTTTCCAAATCATTTCTAAAATATATGTATATGGTGTCAGATTTCTGTGCACTGAGGACAAGCAAGTCCTAGGTTACAAACTGAACTCTCCAATGCAAGAACAAGATGCATTTCTTTAGGAGGTGCTATTGTCAGAAGAAAATAAAAAAGTTTCAGTTTTGTTTTTGCATGTGGGTGGGTATTCTGTTTGTAATAATTGTTTGGCTCCACTGTATTTTTAATATGCTAGTTGTGATAATTTCATGCCAAGTAAAACTGTCCATAGTCATATTTTATGTTCCTAAAGCAACAGAATGACTTTCAATCTAGAAAAGACAAAAGAAATGCTAATGTAGCATTTTTTTCAATTTTTCCGAAAATGTCCGTTTCCCCCCGAAAAAAACTGGAAAAAACCCCAGGTTTTTTTCCGAGGTTCAAAATTTCCGGAAATTTTACATCTCTAATCCTGGCTCATTTACTGAGAGTGTCCTGGCTGCAGTGCAGGCTGGGATACCGGCTGTGTTGCTGCAGGGG
>NW_015165884.1:292471-303805 GCF_001447785.1 Gekko japonicus
AGCGGATGTCTGTGAACTGAGTCCTGGTATCACAGAACAGCCACGCTTAAAATAAACGATGGCTTCTTTTTGTGTCTGACCCAAGCCTCTCTGGTCACTAGATGGCCTTTAACGATTGCATCTGTTCAGATTTTATTTGGGAGTACTGAGTTTCACTCCTGCCAACCTAGCAGTTCGAAAGCAAGAAATTGCAAGTAGATAAATAGTACCACTTCGGTGGGAAGGTGACAGCGTTCCGTGCGCCTCGGTGTTTAGTCATGCCGGCCCCATGACCACAGAAACATCTTCGGACAGCGCTGGCTCTTCGGCTTGGAAACGGAGATGAGCACCGCAACCCTAGAGTCGGACTCGACTGGCTTTCGAGCAAGGGAAGCCTTTACCTTTACTCGGTTTCACGGTCTGCTGTCCAGTTTGTGTTCGGGTGGTCTCTGGTGCTCTTGGGAAAAAGCACAAAGTGTTGATTGCATCTGGTTGGAGGTAAAAGCTCTCCTTTCACCTGCTCAGACTGGTAGCAGAGTTGCCGGTGGGGATTTTCTACTCTTCTTGCCTCACATTTGCTTAAGACAGTGTGTGTGAGAGTGGGGGGGGGGGATGTTGCATCATGAGACTTGTAGTCCTGGAGGCATCTGAGCCCCGTTCTTGAGCAATAGCACAAAGTTTGAGTTCAGCGGCACCTTTAAGACCAACAGAGCTCTCACAAAAGCGTATACCCAGAATAAAACGTTGTTGTTCTTAAAGGTGTTGTTCTTAAAGGACTCAAACTTTGTTCTGCTGCTTTCAGACCAACACAACTACCCACCTGAATGTATGTTCAAGCAATGTTTGGGCTCTTCGAAGTATTCTCATCAACGTTAGATATTATCGGTTTACAAATTCTCTGAAGGGTGGTGCTAGCAGACCTGAGTCACTGTTCTCAATCACTTATCTTTACAATGGTGATAAATCTCCGCCCGCCCCCCACATCAGCTGGCTTCAAGATTACCCCCCTTCCAGTTACTAGGCCAGAAGTAAGAGCAAGGCTTGGTGTTGTTGGGATAAGGAACTTTTGCCTAACTCTGGCTTAAAATAGTTTCTCACCTGGAACCCTGCAAAGGCCACATGCTGTACTTTTTGGAGAGGTTCCATTAGACTACGGTGAAGCAGTTACAAAATAATA
This sequence comes from Gekko japonicus, assembly GCF_001447785.1. Lineage (NCBI taxonomy): Eukaryota > Metazoa > Chordata > Lepidosauria > Squamata > Gekkonidae > Gekko > Gekko japonicus. Next base: position 293,628 of record NW_015165884.1, read on the forward strand.
CCCCGCTTATTAAACTACTTAGTTGTTAATCGGAAATACTGCAAAATAGGGCTGGAGAAATTGAAGGCAGTTGATACACAAAGTTCTTTTTTTTTTTTAAGAACTGATGTTCCAGGAAAGTTAATTCCCCCCCCCCCTTCCCTGTTCCAGAAGCTTTCTGTGTTCCCTGATGCCAACCTGATTTTCTGGTTCTGCTGCCCCACTTGGGAGTGTGCTACATGAGCCTGCCCAAGTTTAATACGGACAGACTTAGTTCTTTATCTTGATCGGCGTTCCATGTCAGTCTGTTTTGATGTGGTGTCGCTCATGAAATCTAGAACTGCAAAATAATGGTGTCCTCCAAAGAGAGGGAGAGAGCCAAAATGGTGGAAATTTGAGCAGACTGCTCAGCTGCGTGCTTTGAAACGTTCAGTACGTGGGAAGAGAACATTTTTAGAAGAGGAGTAAGGATTAAGGAAGATTCTGATGGGATTGTCTTGTTCAAGTCCTTACAGTGCTTTCTTTTAGGAAGCTCACTATTGTCTCTACATTGCAGCAGAACTGAGTTTTGCCTTAGGAGGAGGTGACATTGCAGCAGAACTGAGTTTTGCCTTAGGAGGAGGTGATATTTTTGAACCTGGCATTGAGTTCATGTAGCCACTACACCAGGATTCCCCACTGTGGAACCGGCATTTTTTCTGGCACCTACCAGCTCTCTTTAGGAAGTGGGTGATGCCAGGTAGCCCAGCAAGGCTTCTGACTGACAGTTGGAGATTTGATTGGCTGTGCAGGTTTTTAAGGCTGTTTCTTTGAGGAGGAGGAGGATTGGATTTATACCCTGCCCTTCACTCAAGAGTCTCAGGGCAGCTTACACTCTCCTTCCCTTCCTCTCCCCACAACAGCTGCCCTGTGAGAGTAGGCGGGGCTGAGAGAGCTCCAAGAGAACTGCTCTGGGAGAACTTATGACTGACCCAAGGTCACCCAGCAGCTGCATGTGGAGGAGTGGGGAATCAAACCTGGTTCTCCCAGATTAGAATCCACCCTCCTAACCACCACACCGAATTGGCAGCAGCTGCCCCCACTGCCCAAGGATCTACACTGTGTTACTGAAGTTAAGCTGCCTCCTGCTGCAGCCATTTTGTAGCAGCCATTTTATTTCTGCTCCCACCACGCCCTGTCAGAATAAGGTTGGGGAGCCCTGCACTACACCATGCCAGCCGTCTGTGGTAGCCATGCCAAAGAAGCCCTGTTCATTGGTGGTTGAAAAGATGTTCTTTTCCATGCACAGAGCCTCTGGGTTGCCCCTTTTCACCTTGGCCATTTTGAGTTAATTGGCTCTGTACACAGGAGGAGAAGAAGAGGAGGAGGAGATTGGATTTATACCCCACCCTTCACTACCCAAAGGTGTCTCAGAGCGGCTTACAAACTCCTTTCCCTTCCCCTCCCCACAAGGTGTGGTAGGCGGGGCTGAGAGAGCTCTTGACGGAAACGGCTCTTTTTCAAGAACAGCTCTTATCAGAACTACGGCTTGCCCAAGGTCATCCAGCCAGGTGCAAGTGGAGGAGTGGGGAATCAAACCCAGTTCTCCCAGATTACATTCCACGCACTTAACCATGACACCAAACTTGGGATCTCCTGCCCCCACCTTCTGGCACACATTATGGGTTGGATGGGGTGTGTGCTTAAACTGTGGAGGGTTGGCCCTGCCAATGTTCCCTCTAAGCTGTGGAGTCTTGTGAGCAAAACTTCTACTTTGTGAGCTCCTAGCATTAAAGTCGTGAGCGAGCGATTTGGATACTGTGTAAATTAGTTTGCTTGGGAGCCATCCTTCCTGAGCTAAGACAAAAATGTGTGAGCTGGAGGCTAACACAGCAGGGAGGGTGGGGTATAAATTGAATAAAATAAAAATAAATAAAAAACTGTGAGCTAGCTCACACTAACTCAGCTTAGAGGGAACACTGGTCCCTACCAGCCTTGTGGTTAGTGCTTACCCCTGCAACGAAAGCATCTCTCTCTGTTTTGACTTAATTTGAGGTTGCCCTAATTTTGCCTTGGCTTTATTTACTTCGATTTTTACCCCATCCTTCCTCCAAGGTCCGCAGTGTTCTCCCTTACGGTAATTTTCTGATTTTTAAAAATTACCCTTTGATTTTAAACTTTATTTCTTTCTCTGCTTGGATCCCACCTGTTTGGGAGAATGTCACACATTAAATATTCTAGCCTTGTGATAACCCAGTGAGCTAGATCAGGCTGAGAAATAGAAGCTGGCAATGATCCACCTAAGCTGTGGAGTCCTGTGAGCAAAAATTCTACTTTGTGAGCTACTGGCATTAAAGTTGTGAGCGAGCGATTTGGCTGCTGAATATATTAAGTTTGCTCTGGAGCCCTCCTTCCTGAGTGAGGACAAAACCGTGTGAGCTAGAGGCTAAAAAACTGTGAGCTAGCTCACACTACCTCAGCTTAGAGGGAGCACTGGAAGCTGCCTTAAGGGTCAAGTATTGAGCTTTGAACGAGATGGGTAGCCATGTTCGTCTGTCCGTAGCAGTAGAAAAGAGCAAGAGTCCAGGAGCACCTTAAAGACTGACAACATTTGTGGCAGGGGAACAGCTTTCGTGAAGCAGGGCTCACTCCTCAGTATCTGCAGAAGTGAGCAGTGACTCACAAAAACTCATAGCCTGCCACAGATTGTGTCAGTCTTTAAGGTGCTCCTGGACTCTTGCTCCTTCCTACCGATATTGAGCTTTGTGGGTGATGGGCAATTTGAGCCTGTCCCAGTGACTACCCACTATGCCACTCTGTCTCAGGAAGTCAACTTGGGCCCTTTCTGGACTCCTGAGTGTCTCTCACTGAAAAGATGTTTCTCTCTATGTTGTTGTTGTTCAGTCGCACAGTCGAGTCCGACTCTTCGCGACCCCATGGACCAGATCACACCAGGCCTTCTGGTCTTCCGCTGTCCTCTGAAGTTGGCTCAATTTCATGTTCGTTGCCTCGATCACACTGTCCAACCATCTCATCCTTTGCCGTCCCCGTCTTCTTTGACCTTCAGTCTTTCCCAGCATCAGGGTCTTCTCCTCCAGGGAGTGCTCCCTTCTCATTGGGTGGCCAAAGTATTTGAGCTTCAGTTTCATTATCTGACCTTCCAGGGAACAGTCAGGGTTGATTTCTTTTAGGATTGACTGATTTGATCTCCTTGCAGTCCAAGGGACTCTCAGGAGTCTTCTCCAGCACCATAGTTCAAAAGAATCTATTATTCGGCGCTCGGCCTCTCGATGATGACCTTGCAAATCTTAATTTTTTACAAATTTCGGGATGTGGTAGGCACAGCTCCTGTCACAGAAGGCAGTCTTTTAGAACACAAATTGTAGCTCTTTAGAAATGTATCTGCAGTTGAAACATTGGGGGGGGGGACTATGTTTGTTGAGCAGGTTCACACTAAAAAGCTCACTCAAATATTAATTCATTGTTGCTTCTGGAGTGCATTTTTATGACGGGAGAACTTAGTGCTGGGGTACTGTGGTCTCTTCTGCCCTAGACGATGGTTTGCTCAGTAAAGGTAAAGGTTTCCCTTGTTCAAAAGCCAGTCGATTCCGACTCTAGGGGGTGGTGCTCATCTCTGTTTCCAAGCCAAAGAGTCAGCACTGTCCGAAGACATTTCTGTGGTCATAAGGCTGGCACGACTTAACGCCAAGGTGCACAGAACGAAGCGGTACCTATCTACTTGCAATTTCTTGCTTTCGAACTGCTAGGTTGGCAGGAGCTGGGGCCAGAGACGGGAGCTCACTCCTTCCCACGGCACTGGGGTCTCGAATTGCCCAACTACTGGCCTTCCGGTCTGCAGCTCAGTGTCTTAACCTCTGAGCTACCCTGGCCTATGGTTTGATAACCCTGCCCGTATATTAGTTTGAGCATGCCCGGGACAGGTACTATTTGGCATACTTTGGCTGTTGTATATGAGTGGGCAGTTCCATATGAAACTTTAAATCCATTTATTAATGGAGCGGTGTAGAATAGGGCTGGTCTGTGCTTCAGAACGCCTAGTTTGACCACAGTGTGTGACCCACACCATGAGTTCTTCCCCCTTGTTTCATTTCTTGCCTGGACATGTTCTACTGTGTCTCCGGTTCTGGAAAGGATTACTCGCTGTAATTATACCTGATTAGCTGTGGATTTGCAAGGTAGGATTTGCAGGCATCTAGACTTAAGGCAGCCTGGTTCAGCCGGCTGTGAGTGATTGGAGAGCGGAGATGCTGCAGTCAGAAAGCGGCAGGTTTTGCACTGGGCTTAACATTTGAAGGGGGAAGGCTTAATGTGAAGAACAGGTCAACAGTGGCACAAGTGATCCAGGATGGCTGCAGGGTCTTCCTTAGTGGAAAAGCCGGATAGGGTGTCTGCCTGGGGTTTGGAGGTGGGAGACGAGAAGACTGGCATTCAGACTGGGAAATGCTGTGTGAAATACCTCAGTGAGAAGGCAGCAGTGTGTGTGTTGTGGTTAGAGATGTGAAGGCCCGGAAAAATTCGGAACAAACCCGGGGTTGTTCCGAATTTTTCCTGAAGCCTTTTTTGTTTTTTCCGAAAAATTGAAAAAAGAAAAAAAAATGATTATGGAACGTTTTATTTTAACATGATGAATAAAATAGTTTAAGACAAGGTGTTCAAATATTTTCCAAATCATTTCCAAAAAATATGTATGGTGTCAGATTGATCTAATTTCAGAACAAGATGCATTTCTTCCTTTAGGAGGTGCGATTGTCACAAGAAAAGAAAAAGGTTTCAGTTTTGTTTTTGCATGTGGGCAGGTATTCTGTTTGTAATTGTTTGGATACACTATATTTTTAATATGCTAGTTGTGATAATTTCATGCCAGGTAAAAATGTCCATAGTCATATTTTATGTTCCTAAAGCAACAGAATGACTTTCAATCCAGAAAAGACAAAAGAAATGTCAATGTAGCATTTTTTCAATTTTTCCGAAAATTTCCGTTTCCCCCCGAAAAAAAAACGGAAAAAAAACGGGTTTTTTCCTGACCTTCAAAATTTCCGGAAATTTTACATCTCTAGTTGTGGTGTGTTTTGGGTGAATCCTAGAGGACATTCTCATGCAGGACAGCAGTGGGACTCAAGCAGCCCGCTCAGCCTCCTGTACCCAACTGTTTGTGTGTGCTGCAGTACAGTGTTTCTGGGATCTACGGAGGCATTCCAGGAGTCGGGGGGGGGGGCGATGTACGGCGGTTGATGGTGGTTGGGGATTCAACAGCCACCCCCATAGCAGCAGCTCCTGAGGGAGGGGGACTGGAGGGAGTCAGCTGTTCTGCAGAGAAAGGGGGGAGATGTCCCCAGCCTCCCTCCCCACGCAGTCCCAGGTTTCCATTCAGTGGCCCCGGTCACACGGGCTGGATATTGCGGGGGGGGGGGGGCGTGGCCGTTTGCCCCGGAGCGAACTACCGTGCGGCAGCCAGATCAAACATCCCGCCCGACATCCCGTGATTGGGGGGAGGTGCAGATCACACCTCACTCCTGCGGCGCGGCAGAGAAGCGGCGCCGCGGGGGTTGTGTTGGGTTTTTTAAATCCAAGTGTTTGCATGCGCCGTTCGGTGCCTGTGCGCACCGTGGAGACTTGACCCAAAAAAAAACGTTTCGCGACTGGACAGGGGCGGGCGCAGGATGCCACGAGCTAACACCGGAAACGTGATCTGACGCCTGCCCTTGCCCTGCGGTTTCCGGAAACTAGTTCCTTGGAGGTACTAGTTTTTTACAGGGTGAGCCACGGGAGCTCTACGCTTCCCAGATGTGGCGCTGTGATCGCGTCCGGAAAATCCGCCTATCTTCCGTCTCTCTAGCGTGCCTAATGCTCCAGGTGACCGGGGCCAGTAATAGTCTTCCATGGATTCAGGGCCAGCCTGGCAGGGTAGGGGGGTTTAGTCTGTGTTTGGGGACACCTCTGCGGACACCTTCTTGGACAGGGAAAGGCTGGCACAGAGCGGGGGTGGTTCGGTGCAACCAACAACAAAATCTTGGGAAGCATAATGTTTTGAATACTGTTGCAGCTTTGCGGTTGCTGTTGGCAGTTCCCATCTCAGTTGTGTCAGCTGAAAATAGTTGGAGCAAACTGAATTAAGAACTGTCTTGAGTTCCCAGTGTCCCATGATCGACAAGATGCTTTAGCGGTCCTGTCAGTTGAATCGCACAAAGCAGGATATGTAGATTTGACACTGTGATTCTCTGTTTTGCTGCTGAAAAAAACAAAGGCAGGAAGCATTTTAATTGCATGCACCTGAGAGGTGTCGTTTTCTATAAATTTCCAGGCCTTCTCATCTCCACGTGCACTGTTACCTGGAGTATCATAGGATCTGGCTTTTAGTTAGCTTGTTTTGAGTTTGCAAACTTCAAATGCAGTGCATAGTGTAGACAGAAAATGTTTTAAAAACAGGGGAAATTATACCTGTTATGTCAAAATTACATCTAGGTTATATTGTTTTGTACAAAGGGAAAAAAAGGTAACCAAGATTTGGTGTGGTTTTTCTTTCTTTACCAGAATAAGCAAATTAAAATGGGAAAGGGTGTGGTTAAGAACCAAGGGGAAGGGATGAGGTTAGAAGAGAATGGGGCTGTACCAAAGAGAAGGTAAAAGGTAAAGGTTCCCTTGCTCGAAAGCCAGTCGAATCCCACTCTAGGGTTGCGGTGCTCATCTCTGTTTCAAAGCCAAAGAGCCAGCGCTGTCCAAAGACGTGTCCGTGGTCATGTGGCCAGCATGACTAAACAAGGCGCATGGAATGCTGTTACCTTCCCACCGAAGTGGTCCCTATTTATCTACTTGCAATTTCTTGCTTTCGACCTGCTAGGTTGGCAGGAGCTGGAACTAGAGACAGAAGCTCACTCTGTCTTGCGGCACCCGGGTCTCAAACTGCTGAACTACTGACCTTCCACAGCCTGCAGCTCAGCGTCTTAACCACTTGAGCCACTGCAGCTCCACCAAAGAGAAAAGGGCACCCAATTATACACTGTTTCCCAGGGCCCACAGAAGCCTGGAACTGGCTGTATCTTAGGGCTTGGCTCTTGGATCCTAGCAGCTAATCAATGTGTCTTCTGGCCGTGTTCTCAGGGCAGCGGTCTTCATGCTCTGCCTTTAAACAGTAGGCAGAAGCATCCGTTGAGATGCACAGGAAGTTGCGGGACATCTGGGTCATGTGACAGGAAGAGGAGTTAATGACATCACTGGTAGGTGGATTGTCCATGCAGCATGTACACATGGCGTAATGGAGCATTGACTAGTCAGGACAGGGAGGGATCGGCTCGGGGAAGAGGGTGAAGGCAAGAGAGAGTTTTGGCCGGGAGAGCTCCTGCCTGTGCTCAAGAAAAATCCTCTCCACTGCTGAGTGACCGCATTGTACCGTCCTGCCACTCTTCTTGATGTGTTCAAGGAGAGGCGGTGGGCGTAATGCCTTTGCACTTCACACATGCACATGAGCAGTAACTCCTTCTGAAAGGCTGCAAAAAAGGCAGCACTCAAGGGGCTGGGTAACGGCATGTAGCAGTAGCTGTACAGCACTGTTTTCCGACCTGTGGGTCGGGACCCAAAGGCGGGTCACAAAGGCTCTGGAAATGAGTCATGGGCCAACCCTCTCTAATGGCCACACCTACACGTTCCAGTTCTCTCTTTTGTGTCTTGGAAATCAAGATCTGACCCTGGAAATGGCATCTTCCGTGTCATAGATTGGTATTATTTCTTTGCTGCGTATGCGTGTTGATCCAAGTAAAATGTGTCCCGATAGTGACACGTTACCACAGTAAGTTTCTTAGGATCTTATGAGGGAATTAGAAAAAGTAATGGAGAGGGTGGGCAAAGGTTCTGTATGTCAGAATGCCCCTTGCTTGGGGTTCATAGCTACGCCCAGGGCTATTTTTGGGCAGGAACGCACAGGAACGGAGTTCCGGCTGGCTCCCAAGTTGGCCACACCCAGCAGGAACTCATTAGCATAATAGGCTACACCCATTGTCAGGAACTCGTTAGGATTGGCTACATTAGGGGTGTGTGGCCTAACATGCAAAGGAGTTCCTGCTCCAAAAAAAGGCCCTGGGTTTTGACAACAAACAAGGTCAACAGAATAAGAAGCAAAAGGTGGGTGTGGCTGGGTGAGCACACTTCTGGTAACATGTGGGTGTGGCCTAATATGCTAATGAGCTGTGTTGTCATGGGTGTGGCCTAATAGGCTAATGAGTTCCTGCTGGGCTTTTTCCTACAACAAAAGCCCAGGCTACGCCCTTTGTGCGGTGTTTGTTGGTTTCTCAAAACCATCCGGTTGCCCACTGTAGAAAGTGGGATGCTGAACGGAGACGAGTGCCAAGGTCATCAGAGCACCTTGTGTAAGCAAGCTGCCAATGAATGTCTTTTAGTGTATATATGAACCCCTATGTCTACCCCCCCCCCATGTATGGTGCAAACTGTTCCTCTGTGTAACTGCTTGCTAACTGTGTAGAACTGCTGGCGCAGGCGCAGAAGATGTAATGACTATGCTTGTTGGGGAACCGCTTTCTTCTCAAGGACAACAGGTGGGAGATAGTTTCTAGCCTTTGTTTTAATTAGTAGAGTCTATGGGAACTGCTAGCTGCTGATAGCAGGGGCCATGGCTTTCTCATGAAATGAGCGCGCAAAAATGCTCTGGATATCAGGGCAGGAATAATGATCATTGGTTAAAAGTGATTTTGATTTCCCCTTATGTTGCTTGTGCTTCCGCGTTATGTTATTCCAATCAGAGACCTGTTCAGTGATCCATGGCTTCAATAAAGTAACCTTTTCTATGGAAAGTGACTCATAAATTTGGACTGATGGGGTCCCTGTACTGAAAGGATTGGGGGGTTGTTGCTCTGCAGGGTCCCAGCCTTTCTTGAAAGAGGGGGGCCAAGACTGTGGCCCTACCCCAGTTCCTACGAAGCTGGTTGCATGAGCCAGATGGGTCCGAGAGGAACAAAGAGTGTGCAGGTATCCCAAGATAACCCTCACAGACCACTCGGGGTCCCTGGGCCACGGTTTGAGAAAAGCGGCTGTAATTCGCGGAAGCTTGTGCTGGAATAAGCTACTGGTGGTGCCAGACTCCCGCTTATTTTTACTGGCCCTCAAGGTTTTTGAGCTCCAAGCAGTGGTTCAGGTTGGGGTGAATAAACTGAACTCCGCCTTGGAGGACTGCATAATTTGTTGTTGTTCAGACTCTCCGCAACCCCATGGACCAGATCACGCCAGGCCTTCCTGTCTTCCGCCGTCCTCTGAAGTTGGCTCAGTTTCATGTTTGTTTATGACACTGTCTAACCATCTCATCCTTTGCCGTCCCCGTCTTCTTTGACCTTCAATCTTTCCCAGCATCAGGGTCTTCTCCAGTGAGGGCTCCCTTCTCATTGGGTGGCCAAAGTATTTGAGCTGCCAAAGTCGTTGAGCTTCAGTTCCATTATCTGGCCTTCCAGGGAACAGTCAGGGTTGATTTCTTTTAGGATTGACTGATTTGATCTCCTTGCAGTCCAAGGGACTCTCAAGAGTCTTCTCCAGCACCATAGTTCAAAAGAATCTATTTTATAGAATCTATAATACCTACAGTCAATTTTTGTTTTGCTTGTATCACTTTCCCACCTTGCCTGCCATTAATAGGGGATGTCTGCAGTGTTCTAGACTATGAGTTCAGCTTGCGCTGAGCAACAGGACATTCTCTGGCAAGACATGGATGGGTTTCACCCAGCTCTCTCTGTTGTTGGGCAGATAGGTGTCTGACTCCAACCCGGAAGATCTGGACCTGTCGTTGAAAGCTGTGGCTGGTTGGCTTAGACCGAGCCGACCGAAATGAAATCCAATGAACACGGAGGTTCTGAGTCGGAGTGGTCCGAGGCTAGGGATCCCACTCCTGATCTTCAATGGGGCGCTGTTGGTGCCAGCGTCGGAGGTTAGGAGCTTGGGAGTGCTCCTGGATGCCTCCTTAACGATGGAGGCCCAGGTAGCAGCCACTGCCAAGTCAGCCTTTTATCATCTCCAGCTGATTAGGCAGTTGGTTCCCTTCCTTGAATGCAATGACCTTGCAACAGGGATCCATGCCATGGTCACCTCGAGACTGGACTACTGTAATGCTTTCTACATGGGGCTGCCCTTGTCCCAAATCTGGAGGCTGCAGCTGGCGCAGAATGTGGTAGCCAGGCTGTTGCTAGGTCTCCCCATGCAGGAGC
>NW_015165885.1:0-140032 GCF_001447785.1 Gekko japonicus
GATGTATGTATGCTTGGAATATGCTATGGCTGGACTCTTTGTGCTGGTTACGAATCGTAATAAAGATTTCTGATCTGAGTGAATTCTCTGTTGGTGTTGGTATAGCTTATAGCTTTGCAAGGGAAGTTAGGAAAGTATTGGTCCCTTCTCATTCCTGTTGTGACCACTGTGCAGACTTTAGTTCTCTGTCAGACTCCTGTGTCAGCATTAGTATTACACTTGAAAAGAATGCAAGAATAGTTTTTACATGGGCAACACCCCTACACCCAATTCATTAAGCTAGAATCAGAGTTGCTTGTTTATGACAGATAACATTTTAAACATCCAGGTAGAGTAAACGAATTAAAGATTTCTAATGTATTCAGTAACACAGGAAAGGAACCATTTTCATATGCTGAATATATGAGCTGGCTGGTAGTAACCAGTAACTCTGAACTCGAACACAAAACAAAACCATGTTTCAACCAAGAGTCTGAATCTAGTGCTTTGAAGTAAACTCAGCGGGTTGAAAAACAACAACAACAACAAATCTGTAATGTATTCTATGTGATGCCAACTGAATACAAGAGTTATTGTGAACCTCCCCATTGACACCTAATGTTAAGCTTCATCCTGGGCTAGGATCCAAAGACATCCTATCAGAAGACTAGCCCAGGAAACGGAGTCCAATCACTTCACCGCTAGCTCCCTGAGCGGGAACATTCGTGATTGGTCCTTATTGGTTCAACCTCATTGGTTGGTTATTGTACAGTGGGTGTGGCTATATTAGCCGGGAATGTTTAAAAGCAGGACAGCTGCAATGTTAAAGCTGTTCTGGCTATCAGATGTTGATCCGTGTTAGAGTTGTGTGCGTTCTGAAGAATAAAGTTGTGTTCTTGCTGAATCACTCTCTGACTGCTTTGTTAAGTGAGCAACTTAACAAAATCCGTTAATTAAAAGCCTGGGTAAAAATAGATATTTTGACCTGGCATCTGAAAGAGAATAGGGTAGCCACCAGATGAGCCTCAAAGAGAACATTATTCCACAGGCAAGAGGCCATCACTGAAAAAGTCTAGCCTGGTCACCGCACACCTCACCTCCGCAGGTGAAGGCACAAAAAGCAGGGTTTGTGATCTTGACTGACAGACACCCATTCTCTGTGGTTGTGTGTCACATATGCCATTTTACTGGAATCTAAGGGTCAGCAGTAGGCCCAGAATTTCTGAATTAGACCACAAATCTCTTATTCTCTTCTGTCTTACACTAGGAAATCATGGATAGTGCTAAAAGCACTGGACATCTGAGAAGCTGACAAAATAATAATGGGCACAGGTGCATATCTGTGAGGTGAGGACTTAATTTGGGACACTCAGAGATCATTTGTAATTTTTCACACTTTGTGCAACAAGCTCAGAACAGCCTTTTAGCCTCCTAAGGACTGGGTGAGAGAAAGACATTAATTGTTCAAGATGTTGCATTGTGAATATGCAACCCCCAACTCTGTGGTATCAGGCTTTTTTCTGGTTAAATATACCTTAATTGCATTTTTTAAAGGTGGCTTACTTGAGGGAAGAACATTATTTAGAAAAGAAGATCTTTACAAATATTTCACAGTGAAAAAATCGAGGAAAGATTTGTCATCCAGTTGTGCATCATTTTAAAAAATGGATATGTATTTGGCAAAATAAACTTACAAAAGTGTGTTAGCCTGAAGAATAATTTCTGTAAGGTACAGTGTACATCCCAGCCCACATAGGAAGTACAAACAACAAAGCATTGATTTCATGTGGAGTTCCTCCCTTTACTTACCTTGGCAATGTTATTACCTCACAATCAATACCGAGAACATATATTTAACAATAGCACCAGTGATATGATGTGGCCTGTAAAAGTTTCATGTTTGTTGCATTCTAAGATTGTGGAAGTCTGTGGAGCTGAATATCCCATCTAACAATGGCCAGGTGGACCATATCAAGAACAAAGGTACAAGAACATGCTTGTGTAATAGATTATTACACTAACAATAATTCACTTCAAAATATAAGGCAAAGTACTTCTAAAACAGAAAGTATCTCTGGAAGCAGGAATCATAGAATTGATTTAATGGCACTATAAATGGTGTCATAAATTAATACAATCTTTGCTTAGCTTCAAAAGCAAGCTAGTTGCAGTCAAAATGCAAAAGAAAGCCGGCAATTTGCATTGAGAATGGGAGGGGGAAAAACAGACATAGATCAAAGCTGTGGGGTTAACACACTAACAATGCTACTATGTGATAACATACTAGCATATGCAATCCTGACTTCAGACTTCAGTGGACTTAGAACACATTTTTGATGAAAATGGCAAATATACAGCAAATACTTAAGAACACTGTCCTGGAAGTAAGTCCCATTGAATTGATCTGGGTAGGATTCTGAGTAGACCTGCATAGGATTCCTCTGATAACTTCTCACATGTTCCTTGTGTTATGTAATTCCTTTAGTGTAATACACACAGAATGTATTTTAATTGATATTTATTTACAAAAGTATTTCCAATCCACACCTGAAAGTCCTTTGGTTGTATACCACAAGAGTGTTGTTTTGTTCTTTTTACTCTGCAGCTGGCAACAGCAGACTTAAAGCTCTGGATCTTCTTAATTTGACAGTCCTCTGTCCAACTCCTAAAAAATGCTGCAACCAAAAAGTTCCATCCGAAGAGCAATGCCCTGATTCCATGTTTTGGGAACAATGCGAATGAACCTGGAAAATATAGGTGGGTTGAAAAAGTGCTTGATCTGTCCATTACTATTAATATTACCCATGAACACCTGAAAGTAAACAGAAAATATTTAATTAGTGAGATGGTAAAAAGAATGCATGCTGTTTAAACATATTCTTATGAATTCTTTGAATACTTGAAGGAGTAGACATTTCAAGTTTACACAATGGGTAGGGTTGCCAACTCTGGGTTGGGATTTGGGGGTGGAACCTGGTAAGGGTGCGGTTTGAGAAGGGGAGGGATGTCAGTGGGATATAATGCCCTAGAGTCTACCTTCAAAGCAGTCATTTTTTCCAGGGGAACTGATTCCTGCAGTCTGGAGATCCATTGTAATTCCAAGAGATCTCCGGACTCCACTTGGAAGTTGGCAACCTTAGGCATATAAGGTCTGCCTTCTTGTTGCAGAAAGGGGCAGGGCTGTCCTGACCTTGCCACAGATGGGATGTCAGTTCCAAAGATCCTTCCCCACACTCACCCTCCTTCCTTCCTGCCCCCTTCAGCCCCACAGCAGGCAAGGGCTTTATAACTGGCTTCCACCACTCTGGTTCTAGGGCTTTACTAGAGAGGTTTTACCATAGAGATTCCAGTGATTTCTTGAACTACCCTACATCAGGTTTCCCCCAGAAGTGCTGTAGTAATGTCCCCAGTATCACACACAGACCCAATATCTTCACCCCTAGCTCTCCCACCAGTTGTCTGGCTTGGCTTGGTAACCCTATGCATGCTGCTCTGCTCCCTAGCTTCATGATACTTCTCCACATTAATATGAACCTACAAAGCTGCCTCACACAGAATTAGACCATTGGTTTGTTCTATGAGCCAGCTACTGAAGAATCCCCAACCTTGTTTAACCTGTGTGCATTTTTGGAATTTTGAAAACAGGCATTACTCTAATGGTCTGTGCATATAATTATCAATTCCCATTTGGCAGGTGGCAACCCATGTTCAGTTGGGAAATTCCTGGAGATTTGGGGTTGCAGAGTGGGGAGGGCAGAGTTTGGAGGGGGAAGCTCAGCAGAGATGTGATGCTATAGAGTCCACCCTCCAAAGCTGCCATTTTCTCCAGAGGAAGTGATTTATGTGGTCTGGAAGTCAGTTATAATTCCAGGAGAACTCCAAGATGGAGGTGGGTAATCATACTACTGAGGGACTTAGCTATTTGTAGATGTTGGGGGAAGGTAGCAACATTTTTGAAGCTTAGCATGTTCCTGAGGTTGAACTAAAAGCATACATAGAGAAAAAGATGGCACCTTTTCCATGGAAGTTGAGCTATCCAAATAAGGCCTCCATGTTGACTCATTATCACCGTAAAGGATGGAGAATGCTTTCACATACATTTCAGTAGTCAGTGATTTGGCACCTTGGGTAACAATAGCTGTTATCTTCTTAGGTTGAAGGAGATCGATCTGCAGCCACTGATTATTGTTGTTTGACTATAGAGTAAATAAGTGTAACAATCATATTGTGTAATTTAACAGCCAAACTGGTAAATATCCAAAATATACAAATAATCTGTTGAGTTCTACAGAAATGCCCAGGGCAAAAGGATTATAATGAAAGGATGAAAAATGCTGCCCATTGTTGGATACTGCTACTATGGGTTGAAAAAACATATGGAGAGTGAACATAAGATGGAAAATTCAAATGACCAGAAGCTTGGATCCAGACCAAACTTTCCAGGAGCAAGGACTTCCCTCCATGGAGCATGATTTTGACACCTCCCTACTCCAGTGGCAGCCCAAAATACCCCCCAAAATCTTTAAACATAAACATAAAGATCATTCTCTGTGGGTGGGAATCCTGATACCCATGGAAATGGACTGAACCCTGTGTTTCTAGTACAATGGTCACATGCTGATGAAAGAAGCCTTGGGAAGGGACAGTGGTTCAGTGACCAAGCTCTTTGCTGTGTGTGCAGAATCTCCCAAATTCCATCCCTGGTATCTCCAGCTGAAAGGTCTCGAGTAGCAAGCACTGGGAAAAATAAGTACGTATTTACAAGTTTTTTGATTGCTGATTGCCATTTTGGCTTTATTGGTTTCCTTTTAGCATTAAACAGTTGAAAAGTACGCAGACGGAGAGTGATTTCAGCAAAGCGTACTTTATTCGATCAGGAACAAGACGGCTTTGGCCGGCTCGCAGGCCGGCTTATATTCCCCGAGAAACCGCCACCCAAAACACTTCCCAATAGGTTATTTACAGTGGCTGAGAATCCCATAGGCTCTTGGCCGGGAACCTAGCCCCCTGATTGGAGCGGGCTAGGATCCGCATAGTCTATTGTCTCTTGGAGCTAAGCTCGACGTTTGTGCCTGACCGCGTGGAGCCCAAGCCGGCCACGCGGTCTGGACTGGATACATTATAACAGTTAATATCTATCACTTAAAATAAGGGTGGTCTAAAGGTAAGTTGTACTCCAATGACTAATTTCTGGTGGGCTACCTAACACTCGTTTATGGATTAGACCATCTTTCGATTGTAGCCATAAAACGTTTTTTAAACACATGTATGTTTGCTGTCAGCAGCAGAAGCTTGGACTGTGCAGTTTTTATCTTACCTTTGCTTGCCAGGCATTCACCCCCCCTTCTCTATTGAGGCGGGCAAGGGATGGCTGCCATGAACGAAACCAATTCTTCTTATAGGAGGAGGCTGTAATCTGTGCATCCTTAATAGCCCCATTTTCTAAACCCAGTGGCATAGAGCAGCCTGTCATTAAAACAGCAACACATCATGGTTAGATCACTTAACCATCAGAATGGTTTCTAAGGAACATGTCCCAGTCTGGGAACCCCATTCCTATTGCTGGCTTCTTCAAGCAATTTTGCCACCTTAAGCTTAGCTTTTCTCTCTTTTAAAATCTTTCCTATTCCTCATACTTAATGTTTCTGCCACAAGAAAAGGAATATGAGAATTGTGTGACCATAGCATTCTCTAGTGAGGGCCCCTTAACCTTTCCAAATGCATGTGGATCACCAGTCAGACTTGTGGTTCTTTCTCCTCCTCCATCTCTTGCTCCAAATTGGAGTGTCAGACCATGAGAACAGAGGTGGGGAAAGGTTCCTGTGTGGGGAGGGCAAGTGAGTGACAGAAGGCAGGAAAGCAGCGCCAATGTAGGTCTGGAATTTTCCTCCTGGCCAGTTTTCCTTGCATGTGATTTCTCAGTGTGCTTGTTCAGAACTATTATGGCTCTCTTGCGTCCACTGAGCTAGGGATATAGTTGGGGTATAAAATGTTGATATGCATTCTGAATTCTCAGTTTACAAGATGATGGAAAGTAATCTTTTAGGATGGAAAATTAAGTTGTGGCATTCATAAGAGACTTTTTCTTTAGCTCTTTCCACCTGGGGAAGACTCAAAGGAGTCAGTGCGGGGTGGCTGCAGGTGAAGCATCCATGGGGTTTCTCTACCCACAGCCCATATAAGTAAGGGGTAAAGCTAAGCTCTGCATTCCTCCCTTCAGCCCTTTAACTGGATTTTTTTCCTCCTCATGGCTGGGTGGAACTGCCCCTTTAACAGCAGGTCAGCTGGGAAAGGGGGCTGAGTCGGGGGCTGCTCAGGAGCAGGGCATGCAGACACCATCCCCACCCATCTCTATCCCATTTTTATTACTATTATTATTATTACATTCAATTCGATTTGCTGCTGGTTCCACACCAGGGTGCCTTTTCTTCCTCCTTTGTGGGAGCAGTCTTTGTTAAGTCAATGAGGATCTTGTTGAGTGGTTCACCAAAGGGAATTTCCTTCCTTTTTCATCAAGTAGCTGTATTTTAGGTGAGAGGTCAGTGTTCCTGCTTTGAACCAGAGGTGCCCCTAGCAGTGATATTTATGACCATGGTTAAAGGCAGAAAGTCTGGCAGAAATAGGACTGGTACCTGCAAGATATATTGCTGCCAGTGACTTCCTGCTAATGGTAGATTCTGCTGGCCAAGGGGAAGGACAAGCTCCTTTTGGTCTTTAAAAAAGCTATACAGGAGACTTCCAGTTCATGGCGACACGCTGGTGGATGCATCTCCTGGACCTCCCGGGGATGTGATCTGCGCACCAGCGGATAGGAGGGGGGACAACGGGTCGCCACCCCCCGGAGCCTTGGCAAAAGACTCCTAGCCATGGGGCTTTTGAGGGGCGACCTCTTTGCCAGCGCGATGCTGGGGAATTGAGGCATCCTCTGCCCTGACGGTCCTGCCGCTGAGTGTCCGTATGGATCTAGAGCTGCTGACCGGGACAAGCTTCGGAGATCGAGCGTTTTAAATGTGTTCCGAGCGAGGTCGTATGACCAACAATGAACAGTGAGTCAGGTTAAAGCGAATACGAGAATTTAACAAGAAAGCGACCCACCAGGAATGGCAAGAAAAGCGAACGGGGGAGGGGCCCCTCCCATGCACATGAACTAAAAAATGATATACCAAGGGGGGAGTGAAAGAAAAAGCATTGAAATTTGTTTTGAGAGACTTACCAGAGCGCGGATAAGTGTATGGGCAAATTTCAGAGACTTTAGCAAGTTTTCATAAAAGTAAACAATCCATAAAGATGGCGGGGAAGAGGGCAGAGAAAGACAAACTAGCAAAAGTGAAACCAGCGGGGAACATGAGCCCTTGATCGAAAAAGGTCACTGTGTTCTCCAAAATGTTGGCAGATTCCTTGTGCCCTCTGCTGGACCAGAGGACTAACAGCAAACAACAGCTGACAACTCTAAATCAGAACCTCGCAACTCAGCAGCTCCAACTGACTGAGACTTTAAAAATAACAGAGCAAATGGCTGAGAAGGTGAAGGAAATGGACGCCAACACTAAAAAAAGTCAAGAAAAAGGTGCAAAAGCTGGAAAAAAACAAGCTTTGGAAGAATCACAACTTTTACAGCTGCAAATGGAGAAAGCAAATTTGGTCCTCCAGTTTCAAGGGGTCCCAGAATTAAAAGGCGAGAATCTAAAGCAACTCTTGAGTGAAGCATTAGCCCCAGTTACAGATTTGAAAGCAGAATATCTTGCAAGCGAGATGGATGTGGTCTACAAGTCCTATTCCGTGTACATCAAGAAGAATCTGCCTGGGGAAATAGTGGTCAAAGAGGCATGTGGGATTCTATCCTGAAAGCAACTACAGGAACACCCTTGAAAATCGGGGACAACATCATCAGGATTCTAAAAGACATCCCATTTGAAATAAGGCAAAAGAGAAAAAAATATAAAGACTTAATCCTTTTCCTACAAACAAACAACATTGCCTACAGATGGTTAATTCCAGAATGTTTCATTTTCAAAATACACAATAAAAAATAAAAGATTGACTCTGTCCCTAAAGCACGTGAGTTCCTGAGATTGCAGCTGGGCGAGACAGCCGAGGTCAAGAAGAAAGAAGATGACAGCAAATCCAGTGGCGAATTGGACTCGGTGTCTTCCAACGAGGACTCTGTTTGCGATAAGGGGGCGGCTGCCCCCAAATGTGCATATAAATTGAGGATTAGAAAAGACAAGACAAAATGAAGGCTGAAGGACTCTGAATTGTGCCTTAAAACTTTAGTTTTATTATGGGATGCTCTGGGGGTTCTCTTAAACAGTTAAATCAATGGATAAAAAGATAAATAATTTAGCATAACCGACTATGTTCAAAGTAATACTAGCAATTTAACATTTATATAAGCTGTTGTTATGATATCCTATTCTTGGGGTTTTAGTTATTAGAGGTTTTCTTTCCTTTCTCCCTAGATGTAGTTACCCCTTCCCAATTTTTTATTGTAGTTTGTAGTCTATTAAAAAATGCAATAAAAAATCCCTCCGGGGGGCAAAAAAAAAGCTATACAGGACAGGGCTGCAGTGAGGACAGGAGCTGAGAGACATTACCTCTCTCTTGTTCCTGTGTAAAATCTCATAGAATCCAAATCACTATTATTAAATGCCTTCCACCACCATACCAGAACATCCAGGTTTGCTTATCTCACCCTTACTCCATGGAGCCCTCCGCAATACACATAGTTCTCTCTTCCTCCATTTTTTCATCAAAACAATCCTGTATGGTAGGTGCTGACAGAGAATGACTGGCAGAGGGGGGAATTTGAACCTGGGTCTCCTCAGTCATAGGCCAACCACTCTAGTCTACTTTAAAACCCAGAACTTATAATTTAACATACACCAAGAACACAATGATGCAGTCCAAGAAATAAAAAGCAACACATAATTTGTAATTGATATTTGCCTTAAATAACACAGATAGGCTTTTATAGTTTTGCTAGTTACAGAAGATCTGTAGTCTGAAGAACTATAATTCGCTCTCTACCTTGTTGGCAAAAGGTGCTGTATGGAAAGCTCCAAACAATAGCCTCGGCTACATTCTTACAGGCAAACTGGGCTGTGAACTTACCTGAAGGTACAACGTGATTTGGGAAACAGGAACAATGTTTCAGCACAAATTCATGTTTTCCTAGCAGGGCAATACACATCTGAGTTTATTTGCTAGAGTCTGGAAACAGCAGGCAGGACACACAGTGGGTATGTGACATCCATCTTAGTAATGGAAGCATGCTGGCTAATGTTTGGGTTTATGCAACCATCTACTTATTTTCCCCATTCAATGTCCTGGCCCCACTGCTGGACCTCCTGATGGCACCTGGTATTTTTGGCCACTGTGTGACAGAGTGTTGGACTGGATGGGCCTTTGGCCTTATTCAACATTGGCTTCTCTTGTGTTCTATTGATAGTAAATAAGTAAAATGAACTTTCAGGCCTTACCTTCTGTTTCACAGCCCAGCAATTCCATACGAAGTGTAGGTCTGTTATAGCACGCAGTTGGATATACCCTAATATACCTAGCAATTATAGGAGGATCAATGTGATTTTCTTTTATTCCAGTGCCATCAGAGTTACCTTCAAAAAACTAAAGGAAAAATGCCTGTAAATAATTATACAATATTTGTTCATTTTATTGTCGGCTTCCAAATCATTGGCTGCAAGTTGCCTTTTGGAACACCCATGCCTACAGGCTCCACCACCCCACCCCACCCGCATGAGCAATGAAAAGAGAGAATCATGGTTATAGCAATATAAAAAATGAAAATAATTTGTAAATGTATTTTTTAAAATTAAAAAAATAATAAATTATATTTACATACATTTGTCAGTATTCCAATATGTGTTGTGGATTATTAATCAAATAATACATAAACTTATAATGATTACTTAAAGTCTATAATACCATCAGAAAAAGATGGTATTATACCTTTCAA
The DNA here is from genome assembly GCF_001447785.1 of Gekko japonicus. Taxonomy (NCBI): domain Eukaryota; kingdom Metazoa; phylum Chordata; class Lepidosauria; order Squamata; family Gekkonidae; genus Gekko; species Gekko japonicus. Next base: position 9,953 of record NW_015165885.1, read on the forward strand.
ACACAAACTACAAAATATAGTAACACAGCTTCTTCATAAAAGTATGTGTCCAAAATCACAGTTGATGTTATATGCAATACTAACAGTTCCTTACAAAGTTCAACTAGGTGGAACATCTCCCACAAGTTTCCAAAGTTCCAGCTCTAGATTCTCCGTGTTCCAGCTGACGAGGAGGCCAGCTTACAAGCTCATTTCAAACATTCCTCTTTTTCAAGGTTACTCCCCTGGAATTGTGAATCTTGGAAGGCTTTTCCAGCCATTTATTGAGGGTGAGAATAACTTACAATGGTTCCAATGTAAGACTGTAACTCCATTGAAGAAGCTGTTAGATATTGTGGAGCCATTCCGACTTTGAAAAAGAGCAACATTTGAAATGAGCTTGTAAACCGGCCTCCTCATCAGCCGGAACTTGGAGAATCTAGGGCTAGAACTGTGGAAATTTGTGGGAGGCATTCCACCTATCTGCACAAGGCAGTGGCAATCTAAATACACATGCAAGATGAACATCTGTATCCCCATTGGATATATGTGTAGATCATTATAACAGAATCAAGACAAATATTTTAGCATTATATTTATATTACATGGCTGGCTATATACAAGATGCTGCCTTATACTGAATTAGACCATTGGTCCATCGAGGTCAGCACTGTGTACCTGATCGTTTTAACTGGAGATGCTGGAGACTGAACCTGGGGCTTTCTGCATGCCAAGCACATGAACTAACACTGAGCCATGACCCCCTCCTCCACAATGACAATGAGAACCCTTAGCTAGGTGAGGATTAGAATTTATGTTACCCATTTCTGTAATACCATAGACCAGTAATATGTACTCAGTGGCTTGGGAGCCACATGTGGTTCTTTGATATGCCACCTGTGGCTCTTCTGAGCACTGTTCCCTAAAGTGGCATGGCACCTGCTCCTGTTTCAGTAAAATTGGGCAAGGCCCTTGCCTAGTGGGGCTTGTAGTTATAGGTGGTTCCTGCCTTGAATACCTACAATACCCAGGTGCCAGAACTCTCAAGAGGGAAATGAAAACTTATGAATTTTTAAACATTTTAAAAAGAATTTTGTCAAAGAGGTTCCAGAACTCTGTTCCAGCGCATTCTGGGAAATTAGACAGGAAAATTACCTATTTGCATGGACTTAGTTTGCAGGTTAAATCCACAGTTTAAAAGAGCTGGGATGGGTCTGTGAGGAACTAGAGATCCATGTGTGTGCAACAAGGATGGTAGACATATGAGAAGCAACCCTATGTTGTAGGTCCTACTCCCTATTTTGGCAGGCAGAAGTTTCTTTCTCTTGCATGATTGCTTAGGTTGCTCATAGCTAACTGGAGCCTGGAGAACAGGAAGCGTTGCCTGCAGACACTACAGTCTTCAGGCTGCCACCTGCTGGATGTTCTCCCACTTAGGGTGGCACTCCTGGCATCAGCCAGAGTTTGGGCCTTTTCCATCGTGGCTCCCATTCTGTGGAGTGGGTTCCTTAAAGACATGAGGAGAGCCCCATCAGTGGATATCTTCAGAAGGTGCTACAAGACTTGTCTGTTTGCCAGGGCTTCTGATGGACCATGAACGGGAGACATCTGTTAGGTGGGAGAGGGAGGTATTTGGGGGTTATTTTATTTTGGATTAAATATGAACCAAGAGTAAATATAGGGTATACATGTTTTTAATAAGTACATTTCCTTCCCTAGAAACATTGTTTTAGAAAAGCAACAATTTAAGCTGATTCCTGTAGCTAATAGCCAAGGGCTGGCCCTAATGCAGATAGACAAAACTGCATAATGGGACCAGCCACAGCAATGATTTCAAGTTCTGAATACCTGGGCCAATCCCCAGGCTTGCAAATACGACCTGACCTTTAAAAAAAAAAAAGGCCCAATGAAGGGAGTGATAGTGATCTGTGCACATCCAAACATCATGTCTCAAAAAGCCAGAGTCCAGGAACATTTTGCAACCCCAAGTGGCATACAAGCACTGGGTTGAATCCAACCATCCTCCAGGTGGCTTTCCTCCAGCTTAAGTGGTTCTTGCTCCAATGGAAGAGCCACTTGATTTGAAGGCTCATTAGATTGGAGGAAGGCTTCAACCCTGAGCCAAAAAGGAAGTGGGGTATAAATATTTTAATTAATAAACAACATTTGCTCAGTGGAGTGATGCAGCTGCCAGCAGGAGGAGGTGAGGAGGGGGAAATGGAGATGGGGGGGGAAGAAGGCCAATTGGCAGCACTGATGGCCAGTGGGGACATGGGGAAAAGGAGAGCTGGAGATGGCAGGAGAGGAGGAAGTAAAGGGGCGTTGATGTGGGGGAAGGAAAGGGGAATAGGGAAGCTGATAGCAAGAGGGGGAGGGAAATAGGATGAATATGTGCTTCAAATCCAATGAGCATACAGACCTTCTGTGCCCCTGTACTGTTTCCTCTGAAGGCAATCCACCTTCTCCCATTTTTGCTGTACGCGATAAAATATTTCTCTGTATACAAGTGTTTTGTTAACTGCTTGGCTCCCTGGGTCTGAATCCCTGTAATTAGAACTTCCCTCTGTAGGTCCACCTGTACAACAACAAAATAATAGGTCCATATTATTCCAGTTCAATTCTCTCATGCCCATGTATCCTTCAGAAACTGTTTTCACTTGATACGTGCTGATCTGTGTCTATTTATGCACAAGTCCTGCCATTCACATGTAAAGTGGAGTCAGGGTGTCTAATGGTTTTTCGGGGGGGGGGGTTGTACTGAAAATGGAATGGACGCATGAGGGGAGCTAAGCCTCATCCTTGCTTTACTACCTTGTTGCACTTAATTGCTTGAAGCAGTTTTCTGACAATCCAGCTCACTTGGAGCCAAAGTAGGGGGGGAATCTTCCAAACACTGGAGCACAGGTGAAGGAGGGCTCTTCTCCTCCCTACATAGCTCTCTAAAAACCAGATATTTCCCTTTTAACATGTCATGTGAATGGGCAGAGATGTGAATAAATAGATGTAGGTTCCACCCCGTCAGTTTTGCCCTAGGAGCCGAATGACACCGTAGTCAATATCTCTGTTAGAATTATCCATGATTAAAGTTATCAAACCATTTATTAAGAATAGCACACCACTTATGCAAAATCAGTCTTTGCTTCATCAAAGCGTTGCTGGTTCCTTATCCATTCTTGTCCAAAGGAGCACAAGTCAGCAGATACACAGGATACTACCTCCTGGTCATACCTAAAAAACCAATTATTTGGATCACAGTTATGGGGTATTAAAAGATGAAGAAAGCCCTCCATAATCCCTGGCAGACTGAAAAACAATTCTTTGGATCACAGTCATGGGGTATTGAAAGATGGGGAAAGCCTCCATAATCACTATGCAGACTGAATCTCTTTTTATCTAACACAGTGCAAAATCTTAGAGCTGGAATGGATCACAGGGCATCTCTTGGTCAGTGCTGTACCTCGTGCCCACATTCCACACAGCTTGTGACATCCCACACCAAAGACCATCTGTCTTGTACTGTGGCCTACCAGTTGCTCTACCACCCTTCTACCCTGCTGTTCAGTCATAAGCAGGCAGCAAGCACAGGAGTTTATTGAGGAGCCGATGGCTGATGGGCTTTGTACACTTCAGTTGGTCAGATCTTGTGTAGGCCTACCCGACTCAAACCATCCACAGCCATCAGCATCCCTCAGCATTCCAAACCGCCATCACAGCTCCACTCCACGGAGCTTGCACAGTCCCATGAGCTATAAACGACACCACTGCTAGAAGCCCAGAAGAGGCAATGCTCCACATGGCCCATGCAGATATAACCTTTAGCTATTCCAGCTGATTCTGTCCTTCAAACATTACTGGAGCACCATGTGGATGCAGCCATGTAGCAGGCAAGGTGGGATATAAGTCAAAACGAATAAATAAATAAATAAAATGTATTAATGAGTAGTTGCTCTTAACCGCACCTGTTACAGGTGGAATTAATCTGTCATGAACATGGATAACCACACTGACGAAGGGAGCTTTGACCCTCAAAAGCTTATACCCCAAAAATCTTGTCAGTCTCTGTGGTGCTACTGGACTCAAATCTAGTTGCTGTACTGTAGACCAAGAGGGCCACCCTCTGAAACTATCTTGTTGAGACCTGGGAGATACAAGGTTCAAGTCTGCACTCTCCTATGGAAGCTCATTGGGTATTGATGCCAAACTTAGTGCGGACACCCAATCGGCATAGCCCGCTGCAGCCCAGAACTCCTGAGCTCACGTGATCTGCCATCCTCAGCCTCCCCGGCAGCAGGGATTACAAGCACATGCATCAGTATCCTTGGATCAGTCACTCTCTCTCATCCTACTCTACCTCACAGGGTTGTTGTGAGGAAAAGCTGGAGGTGGGGGAAATTATGTGTGCCACCCTGAACTCCTTGAGGGAGGAGGAAGATATAAAATTCACAAAATAAATACTCCATCCATCCATCCATCCATCCCAACTAAAAATGCTTCAATAAGGTTGCATACATAAGGACCAATCACGGATGTTCCCGCTCAGGGAGCTTGCTGACAAGTGATTGGTTGGTTCTTCCTGGGCTAGCAATGCGATTGGATGGATTTGGATCCTAGCCCAGGATGAAGCTTTACATGACAATTCAATTATGTTGTTCACATACAGTTATGCATTCAATGGCAGCTATTGAATACATTACACTATGATACCTTATGAAAATGTGCCTTATTATGTATGACCCCAGGTGAATCCAGTGGAAACTGCTTAGATCAATACTGCAGAAAATCTAGAATATCCTGCAATGCAAACACAGCCCAAATCATACCTGGATCCAGGAACCATTTTCTTTCCTCTCGGTGCTCCACGCATTGTATTTCCCATTATTGTGTAATCTTGCCAATTTGGGTTCCCAGTAAGCTGGGTAGGAGGAAAAGAAGGGAGGGTGCATGTAAGAATAAAAGGAACACTGAGATCTCTCTGCATGCCTGCTTCTGTTTTAGAGGAAATCAAAGCCTTGACATTGATTGATTGGTTTTTCATGAGAAAATAATAGACATTCTAAGAGACAATCTCTTGTAAATCCATGGCTAGAGTAAAAGAAATGTTCTTGAGTGCAATCTAGGACATGTTCACATACATAGCCTGTTGAATTTCTTATGCCAATGTATGCCTGCTAATTAATGTATGTCATATTTTTGTTTGTTTTTGTTTTGTTAGTTCTGGAATTACAGAAGACAACTTGTTCCAACCATAGTGAAAACTTGGAAGTTAAAATATTAAGCCACACTGAATAAAGTAGTGGCATGTGGTATCATGGACATCTATTTATTTAAACTATTTATTTATTTCTTCTCCATTTAAAAAGTTTTAGGTGGCTCACAACTTCAAAACCAAAGCTAAAGTAATGCTAAAAATAACAACATCAGATTAAAAATGACATTCAGCGCAATTTAACAGCAGCAGCAAACACCATGAGAGCAGTAACAATCAGAAGAACGATAGAAACCACAACAGAAGCAAAGGCACGGGTCTATAAAAACACAAACGCCAGCCAAAGGCTTGACCAAACATACATATCACCTAACACTTAACACAGCTGGGGCCAAGCATATTGTTGTGGCAAGGGCATTCCACTAGAGATTATACTGTGTCTTCAGTTGCCACTCACCTCAGAAGGGAGGGTGGCATCTGAAGACCCCAATACCCATGGGGAAGGGAGAACCCACGTTCCTGAAAGGGTGGACTAAAAAGGCAGAGCAGGTGGGCATATTCAGCATCCTATCAGACATTCCATAGCTGTGACATTCAACTTACGTTTGTGATCAGAAGCACTTATTTGTGAATCTTGTATAATGCCACTTCCCAGACCCAAGGGTAATTTGCATTCTGTAGAGAAGGATCACAGACATTTTACTAGCCATATCTCCAGGGCTAAGAAATCTTGCTCCTTGTTTTATGAAATAAAGGGAGGGGTATCTCAAATACTCTTTCTGAATACAAAAATCCACTGGGAACCTTACCTCTGCAGTCCCTATGGGAAGATATGTACACAAAACACATTTGGAACATTAACTGAACCTATTTTGTTTTACTTTATTTATATCCTGTTTTTCTCTCCAATGAGGATCGCAAGTGGCTTACATTGTTCTCATCTCCCCTTTTTAATCTTCACAATAACCCTGTGAGGGAGGTTCAGCTAAGATTGCGTGACTTGCCTAAGGGCACCCAGCAAGCTTCCATGGCAGAGAGGGGATTAGAACCGGTGTCCCTCAGATCCTAGTCTAACACAATAACCATGACACTATGCTGGCTATCAGGCACAGTGCACTGGAAAGGCTCTTGGGCATGGTGCAAGAAACAGCATATGAGGCTGTAGTGGAAACAGGGAATATGAGCTCTCATATGAGCTCTAGCTCCATTCATACAAGAGTTTGTGCAAATGTATTATATAGAAAAAGCAATTATGCTTGGATTGGTTAGCGACAAAAGGAAACCAGGCCACCAAAGATCACAGTGGCTAGAGACCATAAAAGTTGACACCAGCCTGAGCATGGGACGACTCAAAGAAATAGTACAAGATCAGAAAATGTGGAGACAGCTGGCCCATAGAATTGCCAAGATTCAGGCACAACTGAATCTGTGCCTCTGTCCAAGATTCAGGCACAACCCCCTTTAGCATATAAGACTCTGTCTTAGCAGGGCTCTTTTTGTAGCAGGAACTCCTTTGCATATTAGGCAACACGCCCCTAATGTAGCCAATCCTCCAAGAGCTTACAGAGCTCTTCTTACAGGGGCTACTGTAAGCTCTTGGAGGATTGGCTACACTAGGGGTGTGTCGCCTAATATGCAAAGGAGTTCCTGCTAGGAAAAGAGCCCTGAAAATCACATTTTAGTTTCTTAAAATGTGCACACTTTGAAAAGAAAGATCTGAAAGAATGCCGCCATCGCCTATCACCTGTATTTGCTTGAAACTGTGATGGTTTTACCTGTTTTATCTGTTTTAAAATATTTTATGTTTTACTATATTTGTATACATGCCTGTAAGCCGCCCAGAGCCTGCCTCAGTGGGGAGGGCGGGATACAAATCAAACAAATAAATAATAAATACAAGAGAGAGCTGGCCCAAAGAATCATCAAGAGTCGGACACAACTGAATGGCTAACAACAACAATTTTATAGAAAATGTCTTTAAAATGTTGGGAATAAACACTTTATATTCTATATAACTTGTAATGTATAAATAACGTTTGATATGTATAATTTGTTATATAATCCTGCTTTCCCCTCTGTATCCCTTTTATATCATCTTGTTTTCTAAAATAAAAACATATTTTAAAAAAGAGTTTGTGGAAAGGTGATTCACTCTCTAGCTACAGCCTCACCCAATTCCATTTTGTCTGAAGTATCCTCCAACCTTTAAGGGTGGCTTTTTGGGCAGCACAGGAGAGATCCAAAGAGAAGGGAGTATGACAAATAAGCTCTCCATAAACACTGTTCAGCTTACCTCATAGCATAATTTTTGCAGCATTTAATGCTACTATAAATACTCTGAGTGTGTCTGTTTGTTTCATAATATTGTTGCTTTGATTATGTGACCATTGATATATACTAAAACTGGTCTATTTTTAACATGCTTCCCAGACATTTTATTTAATGCATAATTTATATAAAGTGAGTTGAAATTTATTTTCTCATATCTGTTGACATTTGTAACATACAGCCATTAACTTTGGAGTTAAAGCAGAACTTCTTTTGTGGTAGTCCTCACTGGTACTGAATTTTCTCATGGGAGAGTGGTGCTCTCCCAAGTCCTAAGGGGGCAATTGGTGGAAATCATTGCAACCTAGTATATGAGCACTGGCAACCCCCCTCCCCCACAAACACTAGGTCATAGTATGTAGCAGTTCCCTGGGGCAGCACTACAGGTTCTTGTTCCCTTGGGATGAAAGAGTATTGAAGAGCTCCGGGGCTGGATCCAGTTGTTAGCCTGATTGCTCTATTATCAATATTAGGGAACATGAGATATTATAAAATCGCAATAGGCAATAAGGGAACAAACACCTTTATATACAGGGGTCCCGCTTCTTCCAGAAGCACCAGAAATAGACACGGAGGCTGGTTTTAATATAAAATTATTCCTTTACTGTAGATTCGTCACAAGCAAACAATACACAAGCACACAAACAGTAATTAAACATTCACGCACGCAATACAGACTTAAGGAAGCAAAGGTGATTGATAGCTAATGGATGGGTTATGGGGTGATACTACCTATCCAGATGTGCAGAGGTCCATGAAGAAAGGGTGGTGACCAAAAACCCAGAGGGTTCCAGGGGTGGACTGCGAGTTGGCATCATGGCAGAAAACACACGGTCTGAGCCTGAGGCCATGTGTTCGCTGGGATATAGGCATTGGAAAACAATGTAGACCAATGGGCGGCCCTGGGGGCTGGTCTCAGGTGAGAACAATAGATTTTCTGGACCAATGATGAGTCCCAGGGGTGTGTGGCATCAGGATGGGCAAGGCCTAGATGTGACCAATGAGCTTCCAGAGAGGCAGGGTCTGGATTTAACAATAGAAGCCAGATGTTGGATGACTGTACTGGGGGTATCCATTGTGGAACAATAGAGTGGTCTGGCGTTTCCCCTAGTGCCAGACAAAGGAGTGATATTTCTTAATGTGTGGCAGGGTGAACCTGAATGGCTGACCATTCACTAGACATGAAGAGTTAATGTTGACCTTGATAGGTCTGGCATAGGTGTAAGAATGCAGATATCTTAGACAAATATATGGAGACAGGGATGAGAGGATTATTCCAAAGATACTTCCTGACATGGGTGAAACAGGAGAGGGGTGTGGAAACATGCAACACACTTCATTCACGACAATAGCACAGACCAGAGGCTTTTTGTCTCTGCCTGTCTGAACATTTGACAGTCAAAAGACTAGCCATTTGGTCAGCAGAAGATGCCTAAGGCAAGCTGACAGGAGAGAAGAGTGGGGGGGGGGTTTGCTTGCATGGGGAGTGCTTGGCCGTACAGCCAGCCTGAAGAACTCTTTGGCCTGAGTTTTCTCAGCCAAGATGTGGTTCTCCTAGCCTCCCAGCAAAAAGCCACTGTTTAAACCAAGCCTGGCGTCATAGGGCACTGCTTGTGGAGGTTCAGAGGTTGTTTTGGGGTGTCTCTCTCTCAGGAAAGACCACCCCAGGTTCAGTGCTGAGAATGCTGGCAACACAGTACAACATTTCCACTTGCACTAGTGCTCTTGGACTAAGTTGAACTTAATGTATCCACATTTGTACAAGATGCTGTACAACCAGTTCCCAAGCACTATAATATATAGGAGTGAATGTGCTAGGTGCTTCCACGAGGTCTTGCACGAGTAGCACGGCACTGCTTATGTTTCTGCTTGTGCATCGTTGGATCCAAGCCGTGGTGTTTTTTGCAGTGTTTGCTTATTCACATACGTAGAGTTCATCAGAAAAAAGCACATGCCCAAAGCCAGGTAGCTAACTGCTACAGCTCCCCAAGGAGAACAAGTGCAAGCCGAAGTATTTTGCTTGTGGCCAACTCACCGTTCACTCCCATTCTCTCTGTGCCTCTGTCCAAATCCATACATCAAGAATTTCTTCTAGCTATCTGCCTTTTCTCCCTCCAACTGTGTTGGGTATGGCACCATCAAGGCTGGCACCATCAAGAAAGATTCAGCCCTCTGCTACCCTGGATCAGCCATCAAGTTTGCTGGGCCAAGCCACAGGCCTTTTCAAGCAGACCACGCAGCCAAACTTGTTAGAATACGGATCTCCGTGAATTCTAACAGAAATCTCTATATAAGTACTTTAGTTTAAAGGGCAGATTGTGGCTTGGATCCTGCCTAGAATTTCTACAAGTTTAGAGGAGGCAATCCCCCCCCCCCGTGAAGCTGCCCCCAATGCAGCTCCCAGGGGACACAAATTCCCAAGAATACTTTGTGGGGAAATTGGAGGTCTCCCACAGTAGTAGGGAATCAGTGAAATCAGGAGTAGGGATCAGCCCTTGAGTCCATGGAAATTCTAGGCAGGATCCAAGTCAATGTTTTACTCTATATCATTAGCTGCCATTGTTTTCTGATAACAAAGCAGATACATGCCATTACATCAATGTGACCTCACTGCACTCAGCTTTAGCTTTTTATTGTCCGTCACTTGCAAAGCATGTAGCACACGACATGCTTTAATAAGATGTTCCCAAGAGACATAGGAAGGAGGCCTACATCAGAGGCTGCCATGCATTTGAAGCAATGAGTAGGTTGGCCCTGCAATTGTGACATTCCTACATTTTGCTGTATGCAAACAGAGCCTCAGTTTTTTTGAAGCACTCCTCTTCATCGAGCAGCTTCTTAATTTCCACAGCTGAATATCTACTCTCATGGAGACCTGTTAACACACACTCATCCTGCCTTGCCCTCTGCCACCTCATTTATTCTGGATGCATAATTGGGGGAGTTGCAGAAGTGGGAAGAACATAACCATGAGGTAGCTCAGTGCTTCCCAACTGTGCAATGACATTTATGGATTAAGCTCTGTTACCTTTATCGATAACAAGAAAAGCAGTCTGCATTCCAGCTTGCTGATATTCACCAACCTCCGTGTCCAAAAGCCACACACCAGCTTTTGATGGCTTCATTTGAACAGTGCGGAATGAACCTTGAAAAGAGAGAGAAAGTATTTGAGTGTAGGGTTGGAGGACTCGTGACATGAACACCTTGCAGAAGCCCAGCAGGCATGGGTCTGGTTAGTGCCTACAAAAGAAACACACACCCACAGCCTGGGAATCTGAGGAATGTGGTCTTGAACTTCATGATGGAGGAAAATCAGGGTATAAATTATTATTATTATTATGTAGTAACACCATCAGTACACATAGAGTTTGAAGAACTTCATAAGCAAAAAATAGGCAAGCCCCTGTCTACTAACAGCTTACAATCTATAACAGGCAATATTGAAGGCAATGTTGAGGACATGATAGGGGAGAAGGGAGAGAGAGAGAAGTAGGGTGTTTCACTCTTTTGATATTCGCTAGCATGTGAATATTACAGAAACAGGGACTTTATCCCAGATCAACAAAGTTACATAATGCTGGTCATGTTGTCTCAGATGAGCACAGCCTTTCAACAAAAGATAATTGTCATTCTCCTACTGCAGAGATGAAGTTGAAAACAGAAAAGAGGCTGCGACCTAGATAGCCCAGGTAAGCATGACCTTGTCAGATCTTGGAAGCTAAGCAGGGCCGACTCTGGAAAGTACTTGGATGGGAGACCTCCAAAGAATACTGGGGCCAGGATGCAGAGGCAGGCAATAGCAAGCCACCTCTCTGAAAATGTCCAAGGCACACTAGTGGTAGCCAGAAGTCAACCATGACTTCCAGGCAAGCACTCACACACACACACACCTCCCAAAAAAACTCAATTTGAAAAAAAATGGAAAAGAGAAAATGGATTGCCATTGCAACAGAGAAGGCTAGTGAATGAATTGGAAGCAAAACCCACTGTTGTTGCAATAAGCCAAGACAGCTCACACTGATTCATATAGTTAGAACTGACTGGATTCATTCTAGCATTCTACAGAACAGCCCAGTTACTTCAATACATGGATTGAATGATGTTTACCAGGAAGGAGTGGGTAGACGCCAAGCTGATGATCTTCCATTCCCTGTTCTGTGAATGTCTGACCATGAAAATGAACCACATGAATATCTTTCGGCCCACCAGTGTTCAGCAGATGCCAATGAACCATCTCATCCTGATACATCCGCAATCCTGGCAATTGGTACTGGATCCCATTAATAGCTGAAAGGAAAACATTTTAGCAATGATAAAAGAAATTGCAAACAAATATAGTATATCCTATGGCAATCAAGGGAGCTGCGGTGGCTCAAGTGGTTAAGACGCTGAACTGCAGGCTGTGGAAGATCGGTAGTTCAGCAGTTTGAGACCCAAGTGCGCCGCATGATGGAGTGAGCTCCCATCTCTAGTTCCAGCTCCTGCCAACCTAGCAGTTCGAAAGCAAGAAATTGCAAGTAGATAAATAGGTACCACTTCAGTGGGAAGGTAACAGCGTTTCGTGCGCCTTGGTGTTTAGTCATGCTGGCCACATGACCACGGAAACGTCTTTGGACAGCGCTGGTGCTTCGGCTTTGAAACGGAGATGAGCACCGCAACCCTAGAGTCGGATTCGACTGGCTTTCGAGCAAGGGAACCTTTACCTTTATGGCAATCAAATATCTTGATACACATCGTATCACTGCAATTGTCTGTAACCACTGAATGTTTCAAAGCATTGGTCTTGCAATACTTATGCAACTCAGTGCCTTAATTAAAATATTATCTTCATAGCAGAAAGCATTGTAAATATATACTGGAAATCTCAAATTGTATATGTGGGTGTGGATCATCAAAGTGAGCACAATCCTGCCAGCAATAAGAACAACTCCTTCCACTCCTTCCATATCCAATGTGAAAATGGGAACTTAATAAATGAACGACCGTTCTCCTGAAATAGAAAGGAGTGTACGTGTGCTCAACTTCAGCAGAATTGTGCCCATCTTTGGGTTACGAAGGCTGCAGCCCTCCTCGTAAAGGGAGAGAAAGGATTATGACGGCTGGGTGAAGTGGATTGTAAACAGTGCATTGCAAAGCAAGTTCATACTGTTGTTTGTTTTAATAAAGAGTGTATTGTATTAGTGAATACAGACATGCTTAAAAGTCTAACAGTGACCAAGTCTAAGAAATGACCAAACCAGTTTGGTGCTGGTGCAAGATACGAGTTAACAGGGAGACTGGTTATGATGACACAATAGAGAAAACAGGGATCAGTGTTTGTAAAACAGAAGTTATTTGAAGTATAAGTGATGGCACATAAAAATCACACGCAGATGACTCATGTACACAAATTATTAACATATAGCAATCTCCCTGTCTCTTTTCTGTTGTTAAAGACTGAGTTATTCTTTGCCACCATTATAAAAGACAAAGGTAAGCATCTATACCAGGATATGTGTGGCATCTTTCAGCATCAGCAGTTCTGTCTGCACACGTCTTCTTGGCCTGTTTATTGAAGTACCAGCTCTTCTTTTCATCAAAGACCATAAACAGGAGGACAAATTCCCGCATATCTATTGGCTTGTTATACTTGTCAAGCATTCCCTTTTGACAGATCAAAATTGGCCCAATCAAGCCAGAGTGTATATCTTTTCCCTGCAAGACCAAAACGAAATATGACTGATAAGAAAGCGGTTCTGCAAATCAGTTTCTAATGGAGACTAATTGCTGGTTTCAAAAGTGGTTTATTTTAAAAACATAATTTTGATTCATTTTGGTGCAAAGATTCATGAACAGAGTTAATGGAAGTTATAACATGGTAATTCTTTTCTGTTTCACGCATACACACGAGACTCTCAAATGCAAGATACATCTGCACAGCAAACTGCATGTAAAATAAATTCAGGTGGGGTAGCCGTGTTGGTCTGAAGCAGCAGAACAAAGCTTCAGTCCAGTGGCACCCTGAAGACCAATGAAGTTTTATTCAAGGTATGCCCCCGAAAGTTCATACTTTTAATAAAATTTTGTTGGTCTTAAAAGTTCCACTGGACTCAAACTTTGCATCTAAAATAAGAGATGGAAATACTTTATTAAGATTGAAAAAAAAGCATTTACAGTCTAATTCAAAGCAATCTGCAGGAGTGTTACTTTTTAAAATAGATTGTCTTACTGGGTTTACAGCAGAGTAGTAGGCCCAGGACCTACAAACTTTCCCATCTTGTGTAGGTCCTGACCGTTTGGTCGCATGCCAGACATAGGTATAGGTGCCATTTGGCTGGATTGCATCATCATTCTTGAACCATTCTGGAGACTGATCATCATAGCTTCTGCCTTCAGACGATTTCTCATAGGAAAGTCCATGAGCATGAAGAGAATATGCCCTGGAGGCCAGATTTTTAAAATGAACCTAAAGAGTTGAAGAGACAGTGATTACCGGTGATGAAGAAGCACGCCTCCCAAAACAGCTTTTAAAAACATTAAGCTGTCGCTGCCCTGGGTACAGGTTTTGTAGCCTGAGCCTGGAACAGTTCAAGTCTAGGCGGTGGTTTCTGCAGAAGAGTCCTTTGTCATATGGAATGTCCACACACTGCTTTGCAACGACTGAAGAAGCATTTGTTCACACGTGCCTTCCTGTTTTCATCAGGGCCACCAATGCAGCTAACAATTTTAAAAACATTCATAATAAAATCACATATTAAAAACCAACAACACACACACACACATCATTAAAACAATTAAAATCAAAGCTAAAACACATACAAAAACATAAAATATAAATCCTGAAATCCTGTTGTGGGATGTGCACAGCTAGCTGGCTGAACAGATAAAACTGAGCATAGGTCATGTCCTCTCAGACAGTTGCTGCTCCCAGTAAAATGATAAATGTTAGTTCCTACTTGTCTTCTGACAGTGCTCAAGTTGCTTAAGATCCTATTAATTTTTCTAATAATTTTTTGTACTTTCCTATTAATTAGTGAGATCTCCCTTACTCTTAAATCTTATGGTAGTACCATAATCCTGTATTGGTGACAGTGGAAATTTCATTCATCTCCATTTGACCGATTCAAGAGATGGGTCACCACGACAGAAGGAAACTTGCTTCTTCCCCAGTGTTCAGAGATAGGTCTCTTCAATTACAGATTAGCTGAGCCTCCCCAATAGGTGTTCCTGTTTCTGTTCTCTTTTTTCTTCTTTCCTGGCTTCCTGTACTGTGCAACGCTCTTCTGAGTAATCTGCACAACTAGAGGATCATACAGTATTCTGCTGGATGGATCAGAGGCACACCCTTCTGCTGAGGAAAAGGATTTCTGTTCAAGGAACCACAGTTTTACACTGCAGAATTGTGTAAGACAACTTAAACTAGATTTCAGTATGTATTTCCACTTGCACAATATCTTGTACTTTGCAAAGCAAAAGAACTGCTATAGCACTTCACAAATTCTTGTATTTGCAGAATTTGTAGCAACTAGATCCCTTCCATCCACAGGTTTTTTTGGACCCAACCCACTGAAAACATATTTGTACATAATTTCCAGTTGGATTCAAATTCACAGTTCTATCCTGTTATTGTACCATATATATATAATTCCCATTCTAGAGTTTAACCACAAGATACAAAATGT
Source organism: Gekko japonicus (assembly GCF_001447785.1). NCBI lineage: Eukaryota > Metazoa > Chordata > Lepidosauria > Squamata > Gekkonidae > Gekko > Gekko japonicus. Next base: position 25,127 of record NW_015165885.1, read on the forward strand.
ATCAGCAATGCTTTAGGAATGCTTCATACACAAACTAAAAAGGAAATCCATCCTTCCCAGATGACACATTCAATCCTTTATTAACCTCCCACCTTATTCTAATAGGAAATGGACTTACCAGGATGACATCGTCTACTTCAGCTCTGATGATGGGACCAAGGATGCCAAGGTGATCTTCATATTCCCTTCTAACTACAGGCGTTCTGAAAGTGCTGTCTTGATAACCTCGGAAAACCACCTTTTTGTACACTGTGCTGGCTGAGCCACTTTTCACTGCACTGAGGACATGGAGCATTAAAAAACAACCAAACTGTAAACGAAACAATTATTTTCTTATGGCTAAAGTGAATAGTAAACAATTTCCTGGGAATCTGGTCTGGGAAGTGACAAAGCTACTCCATGATCAAAGAATAAGCAATATGTACCAACGCTAGTATTTAGCGCATGATTCCATTGAATTTACTAGATAGAATTCGGAGAGCTACTTTGTATATGTCAAAGGCCTTGGTTCAGCCCTTTTTCAAGTCTGGGTTGTTTTTTTCCTGAACAACATGCCTCTGTACTATATCACAAACTTTAAAAGACCCTCAAAATGTAGTACATGGTGCTGTTCTTTAACAGATAAAAGCACAGAGCTATGGTGGGCATATAGAAGTAATGGCACCATTCTTTAAATCCTGCCCAATGTCAACATTATACTCAAGAAGAATAAGGGCTAATGCTCCATAAAGACTTTAGCTAAGAAATTTCAAAAGTTTACAAAGATATCCGGCCTTCCACAAATCAAACCTGATTTCCCTCCTTTCCTTTTCACCAAGCAGCCTCTTGTGCCCCTCCCCTGAAATTCCTATTCAAGGTCAGGGGATTCTCCTGAACAAAATATCATGTGATGTGACATGTGGTCCTATAAAAAGAAATGGACAAACTTGCCCCTCAATCTCATGAGCAAGCAGAGCAAGATCTAGGAGTCTATATTCCACTTGCACAAGAATAATGGCAGGCGTTGTGCTCCTTGCATTGAAGGGCTGACAGGCAGAAACATAATAGTAGTCCAGTTACTATTGATGGAAACCATTGCCATTTACACCCTGGGTGTCAAACATAAGGCCCGGGGGCCAGAAACAGCCCATTCAGGGCTCTTATGTGGCCTGTGAGCAACTGGTGCAAGGGAGGGAGTACTGGGGGAGAGTGGGCGGAGCCGCTCCATTGTGGCTTCAGCATGGCAGAACAACCTCATCTGCAGCAGTCAAGCATCATGGGAGCATCTGCCCAGCTGCCTCTCCAGTCTGCCTATGTGGGTTTTCCTCTGCAACCCCCTCCCAGCCCATGGGGCCTTGCAGTGAGGATACAGTAACTCGGAGCTGCAGGCCTTTATACAGTTCCTATCTACAGTACCTGGCATTACGTTTTATGGCACACATGGCCTGCTCTGGCAAAGTGACATTTATGTCAGATGCGGCCCTTGTAACAAATGAGTTTGACACCTCCGCTCTGTGCTATTGAATGAGTATGAGGGCAGTTTGGGCAGGAGGGGCCAGAAAAAGCAGTCACCCACCAGTTAACCAAAAGCCTGGCAGAATAGCTCCGTTTTACAGGCCCTGTGGAACTGTAATAAATCCTGCAGGGCACTGATCTCAGTTGGGAGCATGTTCCATGAGGCTGGGGCTTGGTCAGCAAAGGCCCTGGCCCTAGTCGAGGCCAGGCAGGCATCTTTTGGGCTGGGGACTGCCAGCAGGATGTTGCTCTGCTGCGCATAAAGCTCTACAGGGCACATATGGGGAGAAGCGGTCCCGCAGATATGTTGGTCCCTGGCTGCCCAGGGCTTTAAAGGTTAGCACCAACACCCTGAACCGGATCCGGTACTCAATTGGTAGCCAGTGTAATTGGTGTAGCACTGGCTGAATGTGCACCTGCACAGATGTTGCAGGCAGAAGGCATGCAGCTGCATTCTGCACTAGTCGCACTAGCAATTTTACAGCCGCAGTGCCTAGTTTAAAATTATTTAAGCAGTTTAAGTAGTTGATGGAAACATTAACATAGAGTAAAGTATTAAAATAGAAATAAACTAACGAAACAAACATGAGTATTTGTGTCCCTCAGCCAAGAGGTGCTTCGTCACCTCAAAGTCAGACAACAAAGCTGCTAAGCTTTAATTAAAAAGAAAGAAAAGGGGAGAAAAGTCACCTGTGGAGCCAATTGGACAAAAGGTTGTCTGGGGCTTGTAAGATCAGACCCTTGACAAATGTGTACAAAGCAGCCTTATCCTGAGTCACACCATTGGTCCGTTTAGCTCAGGACTGTGTACTACGTTTCCTAGGGGCAGCTTTCTGGGGTCTCAGGAAGAGCTATGTCTTTCCCAGCACTTGCTGCTTAAGATCCTTCCTGTGTAAATGCTGGAGGACTGAACCTGGACCGTGCTGCATGCAAAGCTTGTGTTCTGCCACTGAGTCATGGTCCTTCCCCTGTGGTATCCTCTTGTGATCGTGGGGCACCCAAAACTGATTAGCACAAATTGATAAGCACTGATCGGCACAAAATTTGATTCATTGTTGTCTGAATGCACATTCTTGGTTTGAAATACCTGGTTTGCACAGTGCTCTAAAATCCCAGATCAATTGCAGCACATCCAAGGTTGATTCCATATTATCAGCTCACTTATTTGACTTATTTCTCCTTCTTACATGGCTCAAAACTTAATAGCATTGAATGTTAATATCACATTAGTGATTACAGTAGTTAAGACAGCAACATGGAATCAGGCAGTGGTAAAAGAGAAAAAACAACAATCAAACCTTTTCCTAAATGCTGCATAGTCCCACACATCTTCTACAGCAGCAATGTAGTATATCCTCTTGTACCCATTATCGAAAGCACGTAGATAGTGCCCAGCTATGTCATCAGGGTTACGCACGGAACTTAAGTTAAGTCGGGAGTCTGTTGTATATGGGTCATCATAGTGTACAGTTTCATATTCGACTGAACCACTGGAACTCTCTTCACTGTCTGAGTATATTGGGTCAAACTCTTCATAGTCCCCATTTTCATTGGGGAGGCCTATCTTGACAAAAGGTTTAACTTGACTTGGTGTCAGAGTATAATTGACTTCATTCAGTAGCATAGTATGGTTGGCTTTATTGAAAGCTTGGGTATCGTTGAGCCCCTTAGATGACTCTGGAGGTTTGAAACCTCTTGGAGTCATTGAGGCACGTAGATGTTCCTTTTTCTTCTTTCGTCGGGCTTTCAAGAAAGTACCAGATGTCTTCATAGTACAGTTTTCATGTTCCTTTTCAATCAGAACTCCATGCTTGATGCCCACTTCCTCTTGGCCAAGGTCAGGCTGGGAATCTCCTTTATACCTCTCTTGCTTTTTTTTACCAGGGAATATGGTATTTTCTGGATCCATTGTGGCATTTCTAGAGCTGTTCTGAAATTTGTCATCAACAGTGTTAGTAAGGTCTATCCCTGTGTCATAATTCTCTTTCTCAGAGACAAAATTCCACTCATAATTTGTCTTTTTAGAGGGACACTTCTGCCTTTTGAGAGGTAAAACTTTCGGTCTTTCTGTTAGTGGCTTTGGAATGACCGTAGGAACTAAGATGCCTAAAATATCACCCAAAGTTGAATTGCTATGTCGCTGGAATTTTGACAATACTAATTCAGAAGCATGGGGTGATTCAAACTCATCACTTTTGGCTGCCTGCTCCACAGCAGAAGTTAAATTAGTTGAAAGGATGGGAAACTCATCTTCATCATAATCATCTGAAATGTAATCAGTTTCTAAATTAAATTGTGAATTATCTAAGGTGGAGGTGTTTTCTGCTCTAGGTATGGCAAGAAAGGCCATACCTGAAGTTGTGTTGCCTAAAGCAGAGAGGTTTCTCTTTTGTTGCACATAAAAGAGCAGAGCACGCATCTGTTTAACAGCAAAAAACATTGCCTCTGATAGACCTTGTTTTACCTTCTCTCTGTCCAAAGTATCTTTTCCATCTGCATTGTCTTCTTCTTCCTTCTTTGAAGAGGGTTGTGAAAATATGGCCATGGTGCTATTCTCTGTGTCAGCTAACAATTCTGCTGGATCTTTGCTCTGTGCTTCCCCATCAGTTCTCAGGGGCTCTGCTCCATTTGTTTGATTATAACTAATTGAGATCACAGTACTATTCTCTCCATCACTACTTTGGCCTTCTTCAGATGATAAGATGCTAACTACTGTAGTGATATCTGAAAACACAGCCTCTTCAGCCAAAGACGAGTAATTTGGATGGAGTGAACTAATGGCGGTGAGGTAAGAAGTGGTACTTTGAGTTTCCAGCATTTCACCACCGTGCAAATTATCACTACTATTTGTAAACACTTGATCTAAGGTTACAGGTAGGTCATAGTTTCTTGTAGAGCTGGTGCCATAAGTGTCTTCCATTGCAAGAGCAGTAAGATTATACTCCTCTTCCTCAGCAGCTGAACTGTTAAAACTTCGAAGTCCCAGCAATGAAGCTAATTCTTCTTGGGAATCCTCTTCCTTCTCATCCTCTCTCTTTCCCCCATAGTCTTCTTCTTGGAATCCATAAAGGGTGGCTAGGTTTTCTTGATAATCATAGTCTTCTGCTATTGTGCCTCTTTCTTTTTTTGCTGTTGTTTCTGTAGCGGCCACGGGAAGTATTTCAGGGGGCACAAAGACACTATAAAAAGCATCGTCTTCTGTGTAATCAGTTTCACATTTGACGTCCCTAAACCTTGTTCTCATGCCATTGCTCATTTCACGGGAGCCCCAGGAGAACAGAAGCCAGGTTCCTGCAAAAGGAGAAGAGCACAGATTGTGTTTTTCTTATACAGATATGGTTCAACTTTGTCTGGTACCAAAACTATGAAGTCTGTGGCTCGTAGGAGTGGTGGCAAGGACTGATACAAAGTCATCCCTCATTATACTGTTGCACAGTCAAGCCTAGCAGAGCTTATGAATCACTATAGGAAAAGTAGAAGCTCTGCCATTAGGGTAGATAAATCCTTATAGAGATAAGCGATGGAAGACAGACTCCTAAGGATCAGAGATGGGAATGGTATAGTTGATAATGGCAACTCCATGCAAAGATACTACAGCATGTGGAAGCCTTCCTTCAAAGGATTTGTGTGGGAGAAAGATGACAGTTCTCATCCTCATCATCATCCCACAGTGCCTTGATCATTCAGCACCAGGGACAGTTCCAGGGTTTGAGGGCCCCCTGCCCACCATCAGCCCCCCCTTCCTGAACACCCACCCACCCACCTAGGTGCCATCCCTCTGCCTGTATGTCCTTCCCCTGTCTGCTTTCAAGCTCTCCCATCACCTGTGCTCACAGTCACCTGCACACCCTTTCCCTGATGGGGCTGAGCAGGGTGAACGCCTGAGACTGCTACCACCATGGCTGCTAGCTGTGCTACAGCTGTGACCACACACATGCACTTCCCTGGCATTAGTGGGCAACACATGGAGCTGGGAGTGTGGGTGACAGAGCACTTGTAAGCTGGTGGGGGAAGAATGTGTGTTCAGGTAGCAGGGGAGGTGTGCAGGCAGAGGGGGCTGGAGGCAGTGGGCCTAGAAGAAGTCCACGGCAGCTCTCCTAATTTAGGATACATTGACACAGGCCCTGTTCATGACTGCTGTCTGGAAGAACCAGAAACCATAGACTCTCCATCTTCCTGGGTGAAGAAAAATCTCTCTCTAAGAGCCAGTTTGGTGTACTGGTTAAGTGCGCAGACTCTAATCTGGGAGAACTGGGTTTGATTCCTCCCTCCTCCACTTGCACCTGCTGGATGACCTTGGGCAAGCAATAGTTCTTCTGGCACAGCTGTTCCTGAAAAAGAGCAGTTTCTGTCGGAGCTCTCTCAGCCCCACCTACCTCACAGGGTGTCGTGGGGAGGGGAAGGGAAAGGATCTTGTAAGCTGCTCTGAGACTCCTTTGGGTAGTGAATGGCGGGGTATAAATCCAATCTCCTCCTCCTCCTCCTCCTCCTCCTCATCTGACAAAAACATCTGGCACTACCTGACCCTGGTTGCTAGTCAGTGCATATCTGGAGTGGGGGCTATCTCCCTCACAACCATCATGGAACTTAGAGAAAGATGACAGGGAAGAGGACATTTCAGAACATCATCTCCCCCCACCGCACCTTTATCTTTTACCAGTTCCTTAAAAAAATCTTATTGCAGTTATTGTGTCTCTGTTTTGCTTATTGTGAAGAGGCCTTGCTATCAGGTGAAAAGGCAGCATATAAATGATTAAGAAATAAATAAATAACAGTGCAGCCTAGATGGCAAGGGAGCCTGCACCTCAGGACATACTGGTGAGGTGTGGATTACAGCGGACATGATTTCACATTCTCATAGCAGGCATTCTGTTGTTAAGCATGGATCACAGTACACAGAACAGCCTGCTGAAGAGGAAACTTCAAAGGTTGCTCCAACTGCACTGAGTCTGTCTGAACCCAGCTAATCATGTTGGCCATTCTTGGCAATCTCTTCTTGAATAGATTCCACTGACTGCACAGGAGCAAAAAGCAGGGAATGCATTCTACCTGATGTTGGTCATTGAAAGGATGCATATGTGCAAAGAAGGAACCAATGGCAAACAAGTCCATTATGTATACAAATCAGCCAGGTTAATGATCTGGATATCCAGGACCCTAGGGGATACTGTGGTTCCTCTGATAAATGAGATCCTTCAGTTCTTGGGCTCGGAAAAAGCAACTTCAGGCTTCAAAAACCAAAGGGTTATGGCGCAAGCTTCTTGGCATGGTGTTATGCTCAAGCAAAATTTCACAAGGAACATTCAGGCAATCCAGTCAAGAGCATGTCTGACATGCAATTGAGCAGATCTGAGCAAGGTATGTTTACCTGAGAAGCATGCTTGCGGCAAAGTTCCCTGCATGTCAACACTGGACTAGATGGCCTGACTCAGCATAAAGGCAGCTTTATATGTTTATAACCTTTGAGCTAGAAGCTAACAACAGCTGGAGAGATGGGTGAGATATGCAAGCAGGTGGAGAACTATGTGCAAGTCAACCTCTCCAGGCTCACCTCACGTTTCAATGGGATTTCAGGAGACTTGCACAGCTGCTGGTCCCTGCTGTGGCTATAATCTCTGGAGCCATTATGTGCAGAGAATATGCACATTATGATGCTCTTCCTGGTGATGTTTAGAGGTAGCATGAAAATGTGCCGTGTGATTTGGAGAAATCCCATAGTAAGCAGGTGTTACAGGTGCTATAAAAGTCAACAGAGCTTGGTCTGTAAGGCAAATGTTTCACCTGTCCAAAATCATGATCCTGAATGGTTTTCAGTGAAAGTGATTTTCAAAGAAGTGGACAAAGAGCTACCTTACAAGAAGTGACACACACACACACACACACAACATAAGACTGTTAACAGGTATTTTCAAAATACTAATGAGAATCAAACATTTTCATTTGTACTTGAAAATCATTGTAGCTGTTGAAAAGAATGAATTACTGCTGTTTACATATATGGATTAAATGTATTATTTGAGGAGGTGCAAAGCGGAAGTGAAGTTATTCTTTCATCAGACAACACTAGCCCTTATTTTGATTTCCATACTCAAAACACAGTACACCATCTGTATTTCTAGATAGAAGGAAATAACTTGGTCAAACTACTAGTCCTTTCTGCTCTAATAACAGGGACAAACAACTCATCAGAATCTACCCTGAGGACTGATGCCAGGCTTATTTGTGGGTAAATAAGTGAACAGCATAGTTCTGTCACTTACCAACATTGTTCATGGTCACAGTTGCAGATTCACCACTCATGGGGAAAAGATTTAATATGTCTTGATCTTTTCCTTTGTTCAGAAAAGTGTGACCCAGAAGATGTACGGGCACGGTCAGATCTTGGGTGCCTACACTGGAGAGATGCCATTCAACAATGGAATCCTGGCAAAATCCCAAGATATTTGTTCCATCAGATGCGAAGCCATTGAGAGCTGGGGGGGGTGGAGAGGAAAGCTGCAGTTAAAAGTAATAGCTTCACCAACAGCATGTTGACTTTCTTACCCTACAAAAAGGATGGAATTGACTCAGATTCACACACAGCTGACAATCTATGCGACAGGTGATGCAGGATACTGCCCTACATAGAAAGCATCCTGCAACTAATTTATCAGTGCATGAAGGGAAGGGTTATATTAAACCTTTCTCTCTGATGAGTTCGAGAGATTTGTCTCTCAGGAAGGCAGAAGCAGCCTTGAATCCCACCCTTTCAGTCTACCTACTCATTCCGCTTAACTGGTCTCAAGTGTTGTCACTGTCATCAAGCTTAGCAACAGGAAAACAACATACTATCTTCTATTTTTAGTAGATGGTGGAAAGTGCCATCAAGTCGCAGCTGACTGATAGTGGCCCTGGAGGGTTTTCAAGGCAAGAAACATTCAGAGGCGGTTTGCCCTTGCCTGCCTCTGCGTAGCAACCCTGAGACTTCCTTGGTGGTCTCCCATCCAAGTACTAACCAGGGTCGACTCTGCTTAGCATCTGAGATCTGGCAAGATCAGACTAGCCTCAGCCATCCAGGGCAGGGATTTTTTAAAAAGTACACCTTGAAATAACTTACACAGTACTATGTCAGGTTCTCAAAAACTTAGCAAAACATTAGCTCAGGTGTATACTCACTGTGCATGACATTAGACTTGTAGAATTTGGGGTCATCTCTTTTGACAGTGGAGGGGTTGCTGCAGTACTGCTTGATGTTGTCCTCCAAATACCAGCTTTTGTTTTCATCGAACACCGCAAAGACGGCATGCTGCTCCACATCAGCCTTGTTCTGGAAAACACCAAGACATGCCCTAGTTGCTGATAGCACGAAGAACTCTTCACTTCATCTTGACTGATGGTTAAAGAATCCCAAAGATGGGCAGAAGGTATCCCAAGATACTCCCTAGAGGAGGAAAGATTTTAAACTTTTTGCAAGGAGTAGCATTGGGGTCACTGTCTATTCTCACGCCGTGACTTACTGCATAGCCATAACAAAGCTGGAAGTTGATTGGCCACAGATCTGGGCTGCCCAGAAAGCCACTTACTAATGAATTCACAGGCCACTGTTCTCTCTTGTAAGTGCTGGATCACTGCTACACTAGATATTTCCCCCCTGGTTTGAAAGTCATAACATTGCTATTTATCTTGGATTTCACTGACACTGACTCAACAAAAGATAGGATGATATCTAAATCTGTGATTTTCGCTAGGACAAAAGTTACACTGCAATAGCTCCTGTGATCATGACAATAAGCTAAAAGTGGTAAAATCCCATTTCTAATTCCAGATGGTTAACGACGTTGGTAAAGCAAACAAACAGCAAAGGAGTATCATGGAATATCAGAAAACCAACATCCAAGATATAAAGATGATACTGTGAAATTTAACTACAGATCAGTTAAAATGCTAATGATTTTTATTCTACTTTCTATAATTCATTTCCTTAATGTAATCTCTGCAATTCAATAAATAATCATTTATAAAATCATTTGTATGTCTAATTTTTCAAATTTTAACTAATACACAAAAATATGGTTTCCACAATCCTCACAAAATTTTCAGCACTGAACAATTCTATGTGCAGAGTGTAACGTACAATGGCAGAGGTCATTTCGGGGGGGAACGCGGGGGAACACAGTTCCCCCGGGTGAGGTGCAGGGGGCGGGGCACATGATGAAGCCCCGCCCCCTGCTTCCGACCGCCCCCTTCCAGCCCTCATTCAGCCAGGAGGAGGCAGGAGAAGAGGGAGGGTAAGTTGCTTCCTCCCCGCCTCTCCCCACCCCTGCCTGCCTGGGAGGGCCTTGGCAGGGCTTCCTCGCACTCCCGCTGGCCTTGCAGGTCCACCGCCGGGCCCCTGATGTCAGGGTGTGTGGCATATGCTAATGAGTTATGCTAATGAGTTCCCCTAGCTCTTTTTCTACAAAATGACCCCTGTACAATGGTAACCGTTAAAATATTCAATGAAAAGGACAAGAAAAGAAACATTTAAAGAGAGAACCAAACATTCAAATAGTCTCTAACCTTTGCAACCAAAAGATTTGTGGCATCTAAAAGTTTAACCACTTTATTGTAGCATAAGCTCTCATGGGGATAGAGACCAGTTGTACTTTCAAAACCTTCAAAACCGCTTTGACTAGCAAGAGTAGTGGAACCAAATAAATTAGGGTGAACTCCTCTGTCATACCATCTACAGCTCTAATGTCTATTGCTGTCTCCAGCCAGAGAAGGAACAGATCAACAACTAAGTTTGACTACTCTCTGTCTCACTGTTTCAGTCCTTGCAAGACGTGACTGTACCTGCACTCCTCTCTGGTTAAGCGCCCTGCCTTTACAGATCAGAAGGTGTCCAATCAGTCCGGAGGCGATATCCCTTGTCACATCCACAGCACTATGATACAATCTGGTAACACACTGAGGATCCTCTGCTGTGGGACCATCTGTGTCAAGTACAGTCCACTTGTACGTATATGTTTCTCCTGGTTGGACAATTTTACTTTGTGTGCTGTTCTCTAACATAAACATAAAGGAAACAAGAATATAAGCAAATGGAAGACAGTCTGTAAAGTATAATTACTAGATTTTTCTACCCTTTCCTGCTATACAGCTTTAATGTATCTCCCTTTCTGTAATACTATGTGAACTCGCTCCAGGTCACAGAATACTGCATGACGTCTGACACCACAAGTGAGTACTGGAGTCAACATGATCTCTCAATAAAACAATAAAACAATAGAGCAATAAAACTTTCTTCAAATACATTAGAAGCAGGAAACCAGCCAGGGAGGCAGTGGGGCCCTTGGATGACCAAGGGGTAAAAGGAGTACTGAAGGATGATAGGGAAATGGCTGAGAAGCTAAATGCATTTTTTGCCTCCGTCTTCACTGTGGAAGATGAGAGGTGCTTGCCCACTCCAGAGCCGCTGAGTTCGGGAGGGGTGTTGAAAGACCTGAGTCAGATTGAGGTGACGAGAGAGGAGGTCCTAAAACTGATAGACAACTTAAAAACTGATAAATCACCAGGCCCAGATGGCATACATCCGAGAGTTCTGAAAGAACTCAATTGTGAACTTGTGGATCTCCTGACAAAAATATGTAATCTCTCCTTAAAATCAGCCTCCATTCCTGAGGACTGGAAGGTAGCTAATGTCACTCCCATCTTTAAAAAGGGTTCCAGAGGAGATCCGGGAAATTACAGGCCAGTCAGTCTGACGTCGATACCGGGTAAATTGGTGGAAACCATTATTAAGGAAAGAATTAGTAGGAACATAGATGAACAAAACCTATTGAGGCAGACTCAACATGGGCTCTGTAAGGGAAGATCTTGTCTCACTAACCTGTTAATGTTCTTTGAGGGGGTGAACAAACATGTGGACAAGGAGGATCCAATAGATATTGTTTACCTTGACTTCCTCATAGCTTTTGATAAAGTTCCTCATCAAAGGCTCCTAAGTAAGCTCAAAAATCATGGGATAAAAGGACAAGTCCTTTTATGGATCAAAAACTGGCTAATTAATAGAAAACAGAGAGTGAGTATAAATGGGCAGTTCTCCCAGTGGAGGGGGGTAAGCAGTGGGGTACCACAGGGATCAGTACTTGGTCCACTGCTTTTTAACTTGTTCATTAATGATTTGGAGTTGGGAGTAAGCAGTGAAGTGGCTAAATTTGCGGATGATACGAAGTTGTTCAGGGTGGTGAAAACCAGTGAGGATTGTGAGGCACTCCAAAGGGATCTGTCAAAGATGGGCGAGTGGGCGTCAACATGGCAAATGGGGTTCAATGTGGCCAAGTGCAAGGTGATGCACATTGGAGCCAAAAATCCTAACTATAAATACACGTTGATGGGGTCTGAACTGGCAGAGACAGATCAAGAGAGAGATCTTGGAGTTGTAGTAGATAACTCACTGAAAATGTCGAGACAGTGTGTGACTGCAATAAAGAAGGCCAATGCTATGCTGGGGATTATTAGGAAGGGTATTGTAAACAGATCAGCCAATATCATAATGCCGCTATATAAATCAATGGTGCGACCTCATCTGGAATACTGTGTGCAATTCTGGGCACCACACCTTAAAAAGGATATTATAGCTTTGGAAAAAGTGCAGAAAAGGGCAACTCGAATGATAAAAGGGTTGGAACACTTTCCCTATGAGGAAAGGTTAAGGCGCTTAGGGCTCTTTAGCTTGGAGAAACGACGACTGAGGGGTGACATGATTGAGGTTTATAAGATTATGCATGGGAAAGAGCAGGTAGAGAAAGAGGTACTTTTCTCCCTTTCTCACAATACAAGAACTCGTGGGCACTCCATGAAATTGCTGAGCGGTCGGGTTAGAATGGATAAGAGGAAGTCCTTCTTCACCCAAAGAGTGATTAACACTTGGAATTCACTGCCACAGGAAGTGGTGGCGGCTACAAGCATGGACGGCTTCAAAAGGGAATTAGATAAGCATATGGAGCAGAGGTCCATCAGTGGCTATTAGCCACAAGGTATAGATAGGGACTCTGGGGCAAGTGATGCTCTGTCATCTTGGTGCTTGTGGGGGTCAACAGTGGGATGGCTTCTAATGTCCTGGCCCCACTGGTGGACCTCCTGATGGCACTGGTATTTCTGGCCACTGTGTGATACAGAGTGTTGGACTGGATGGGCCTTGGCCTGATCCAACATTGGCATCTCTTATGTTCTTATGTTCTCCTTGTGCTACATTACTTTCCTAATTGCCTCATTTCTGCTTTGATATCTATTAACTTACTTTACAGTTACTTTGAACATCCTTGACAGGACTGACATTTTGTGAGACTAGTGAGAATTCTAGGTGGGACTGCCACAGCAATACATAGTGAAAAAGCACGGAAGAAATCGAGGTCAAATAATGAAACTACTGACCTTTGGAGTCTGAAGGATAGACAGCTCCTTCTGCCTCTTTTGAAAGTGTTACACCATGCACATAAATGCTGTAAGGTCGACTGGCCATATTTTTGAATACAATCTGTTTCAAAATGGGGGGGGGGAGATAAATTCAGTATAGTACAATGCTATTTTCTTGACATAAGATTTTAGAGCTGGGTTAGGCTACAGCACTGCGTAAAACCCTGCAGACAAAAGCTACTGTCAAGGAGAAGCCCAATATTAGTACTTGTATCTGAAAGGTGGTATTATTGTTCTCACATGTCATTCACATAGATTTCAAAGGGTGGAGCTCTTATTTAAAAAGAAAAAGGTGTCTTGTGGCACTTTGGAGACTAATAGATGACCATGGTGAGAGCTTTTCTGGACCTAGAGCCCATCAGATGCGCAATCTCTGTTCTCAGTTGGCAAATATATGTTGGCAGAGAAAGTTATGTTCACAGGGCTACCTAGATAGGAAACTGCATAGCAAAATTAGGGATATTTAGAAATTCTCAATAACTAAGACAACAAATTCAGTGAATTAATGAACTCAGTAAAATGGGATTTTAAAGCATATTTGGTGCTCGGTACTTACACTGATTCTGTCTCTAACCTCTGCTCTGACAACAGGCCCCAAAATTCCACGGTCCTTTGGCCAGGTACTTTCTGTATGTTTGCTGAAGTTGGCATCTATATATTGCCTGTAAACAGCCTTTTTGTACTTCTTCCCAATGAGATTTGAAAAATTCTCCAGATACAGAGCTCTGTATTGTCTTGAAACATGGGGAAAAGGGGGAGGGACATCAGTAAAATCTCTCCAGTAGAAATACAAGCCTCTATATAAGAAGTCTGTTTCAGCAAATCTATGTAAGATATATGATTATGTGCATTATCGTAACTAAGCAAAGGGGTGTGCATAAGCTTCCATTGGGATGTACATGGAGCAACTTATAAAGTTCTTCTGTATTGGCTGTCAAGTTGCAGGATATCGTCTCTGCCTGTCCCAACAGATTGCATCAAGAGCATTCTACACAGCTTATCCATACAATAATGCCAGTTTCTACAAATGGAAAGCAACTGCATTAGGCTAAATGGTGCAATGCCACAAAAGTAATCCTACATGAGTTTCTCCATCCTAAACACAGTTATACCCTGTTGGAGTAAGCAATATCAGGTGTACAAAAAAAGAGAGAAGAATCCTGCAGGAAAAAGCACTAGAGAAGGCCAGTTAGATGGGATAGTGAGATCAGCACCTTCTTTCTTGATAAGTGTCATTCCTTGTCTGCAGATTGCTACTCTTAGGGCAATATCTCACTTCTTCTTGGAAGTTCCACAACTTGCAACTCTCTCTCTCTCTCTCTCTCTCTCTCTCTCTCTCTCTCTCTCTCATTACAGATTGTTTGTATGTCCCAAGGCTAGATAATAATCTTATCTCTTTAAGAGCAGTAGCTAAGAAAGGAATAAAAGCAAGATTTGGAGATAAATGTTTTATCAGAGATAAAGGTGAATTAATTGCAAATGGTGGTGTGAGTGAGGATTTGTACACACTTTAGTGTCACAGAGAGAAATAACTTTGCAAAGCAATGTAATCACAAGAATTGTTCCAGATTGTTGCATAGGAGATTGGGTTATAGAGACAATTATGCAATAAGCCAACCTGAAAGCAAGAATTTAACAAAAGGGATGCTAAGTGACCAAATGTGCTGATGCAGACAAGGGTGTATGCTGCATCAAAGCAAAGGAGACTAGACCACAAGACAAAGAAAACATCCCCTAGAGCTAATAACAGTGATACTTGTGGACCCATGAAAATGCAGATACCTAGTGAAAATAAATATGTGCTGACCTTTATTGATGACTACATGAAATACACTGTGACCTACCTAGTTAAAGAGAAAAGTCAAAAATTTAAGGCATATGTGGCAATGGTCAGTAACACATTCCAAAGGAAGCTACTAATAATTTGGACTGATAATGGAGGGAAATGATTGGGGCATAATAAATTACTTGGCAAAACAGAACACCATTTTATAGTCCCCTATACTCTAGAAAAGCAGAAAGAAAGAACTGCTCTCTCTCTGAAGTGTCCATATGTATGTTCCTTGAGGCAGAGCTACCTGACAAGTATTGGGGAGAAACAATCAGTACTACTACCTACCTATAAAACAGATCACCTACTAAGGGTACAAGGAGTACACCAAACCCAGCTTGAATCATCTAAGAGTGTTTGGATCAAAAGCCTACACTTACATTTCTAAAGAAAAATGGACCCAGGCAAGCCTGATCTTGTCAGATCTCAGAAGCTAAGCAGGGATGACCCTGGCAAGTACTTGGAAGGGAGACCTCCAAGGAATACCAGGGCTGGGATGCAGAGGCAGGTAATATAAGCCACCTCTCTGAAACATCCAAGCCCCACTATGGGTTGCCAGAAGTTAGCCATGATTTCCAGGCATACACAAATACACACGCATACACACACAAAAATACTCAAACCCCACCCCCCGGGAAAAAAAAGGAATACAAAGGATACAGAATCCTCAACCCAGAGACAGAAGTAGTCCAGATCTGCAGTGTGGTCTACATCAGTGAAAGGGAGAAATCAAACAACATGGAGAAAATACATTTCAGTGAATCTACACCAAAAGAGAAAAATGAAATACAACAAACAGAAACAGTGAATCTGAGAACTGTCAGACATTCAACCAGATCAAATAAAGTAGTATCACCAAGAAGGCTTTCCTGTCTGAACCTTCCACATGGGAAGACATAGCATGCCCGCAAAAGATGTAGAGAAAGGAAGAAAAGCTGCAGAAGAAAAAATCGAATCCCTAATCAAAAATCAAATGTGGACACTTACAGAACTACCTCCAGGGAAGAAGGTAGTAAGATGCAAGTGGATCTTCAAAACCAAGCACAATGAAAAAGGGGAAATACAAAGATACAAAGCAGGATTTGTTGGTAAAGGATGCTCTCAGAAATATGGAGAAGACTACAATGAAACCTTTGCACCAGTGATGAGACATACTTCAATAAGAACTTTCCTGAGCATATAGCAGCAAGGAAGATGCATGTGGAGCATCTAGACATAAAGGCTGTCTTTCTACATGGACAGGTAAAGGAAGATGTTTACATGGAACAAGCAACTCATGTGTAAACTTCAAAAGAACATCCATGGGCTGAAAGAGGTTGCAAGAAAAACTCAATCAAATGCTAATCTAGGGCCCCAGACACACGGGCCAGATAACACAGGGGGGAGGCGTGGCTGTTCGCCCGGGAGCAAAATAAAGCGCGGTAGTCCAATCACACGGTTCCCCTAGTCTCCGTGCTTCAGCTGTTAACTGGCAATCACATGGCAATGCTGCAGCGTGGCAAAGAAGTGGCACGGCACGATCACACAAGCGTTTTGCGTTTGTGCGCATGCGCAGTTCCGTGGAGCAGCACTGCTTTCCGTTTCGTGTTTGTGCACATGCGCTTATGAAAAACATCCAGTTTGCGACCGTATGTAGACGGGCGCTGGATGCCATGGGATACTAGCGCTCCCGCGATCAGACGCCCGCCTGTGCCGCGCGTTTTCCGGATGCTAGCGCACTTTCCTTAGTACTTCTTAACTCCGCATCTTCGGTGGGATGCCACGGGTTGGCCATGGGTGTGCTACGCTTCCCAGATGTTGCGGTGTCATCGCGCCCCGAAAATCCACCTGACATGCGTGCCTTTTGCATGGCAAATTCTCTGTGTGATTTCAACAAGGCAATGCCACAATACCATGTGATTTTAACAAGGCAAGGCAGAACATTGCCTACAGTGAAGAAATAGAGACAGCAAATGGACTTAGAGTCTCACTTACCTGGAGGACCTAATTTTATGATATGAAGACAAAGAGGATTGTGATGAAATAGGACACAATCTGCAGCAGGAAGCAGAAGTTTAAGGATTAGGAAACATCAGCCACTATCTTAGACTACAGATATAATGAGAAGAAGAGGAAAGCTGTCTTCTCAACCAGAAGCAGAAAATCCTGGAATTTCTTGACTACACGAACATGAAAGGAGCAAAATCAATAAGCACCTGAATCATCAAACTACCTGAAACAGCAAGGAAATAGCAAACTTCTGCCAGACAACAAGCAGTACAGAGAAGCAACTGGAAAACTGTCATATAACCTGCCACTGGAATCAAATTTAGTTCTCGCATCTCTTTTATTATCTGTATGCTAACTTGCTGCTATTCACAGACCCTACCAATTGCGTTATTCCAATCTTAGCTGTACTTATACATCTGGACTCTAATTAACTCTTCCTGGCAAGTAATCCTCCCCCCCCCACCTATACGTAGCACTTGAGGAAATCTGTTTCAGTGTATTTGAAGAAGTGTGCATCTATACATGCTAAGTCTCTCAGTTCTCACTTATGCCCAGAATTGAGCTTTATTGATCTTGGAGGTGCCACTGGACTCAAACTTAGTTCTCACATCTGTTTGTTAACTCTTATATTTGTACGCTAATTTGCTCCCATTCACAGGTCTTACCAACTGTTTTAATCCAATCTCAGCTATACTTATGCATCTTGACTCTAACTAGCCCTTCCTGGCAACTAAAACCCTCTCTCTACCTATATGTAAGGACTGAGGAAAACTTTCCTATGTATCTGAAGAAGTGTGCATGCACATGAAACTTTGCTGGTCTTAAAGGTGCCACTGGACTGAAACTTTGTTCTCTTGCTTCAGACCAACATGGCTACCCACCTGAATCTGTCATATATATGTACATTGCTGGGTTCTAACATCACAGCAGCTCTGGGCATGTTATGCAGGAAAACTGACTCACTGAGCAAAAAGGACTGGAATGCAGTCAAGAGACTTGCAAAGTACCTGCATGGCGCTGCACATCTGAAACTAAAGTTACCAACAACTGACTATCCCAGACTAGTGGGATACATGGATACAGACTGGGCAAGAGATGCTATAGACAGGAAGTTCACCAGTGGTCATACATTCTTTTATGGTAGAGAAGCCATCAGCTGGAGCAGCAGGAAGCAAGAAACTGTAGCTGTGTCCTCAACTGAAGCTGAACATGTGTCTCCATCAGAAGACTGCAGACAACTCAAGTGAATACTGCATCTAATGCAAGACTTTGGGATAGATGAACCGCAACCCATACAATTCGAAGAAGAAGAAGAAGAAGAAGAAGCAGAAGAAGAAGAAGAAGAAGAGGAGGAGATTGGATTTATCCCCCACCCTTCACTACCCAAAGGTGTCTCAGAGCGGCTTACAAACTCCTTTCCCTTCCCCTCCCCACAACAGACACCCTGTGGGGTGGGTGGGGCTGAGAGAACTCTGACACAAACTGCGCTTTTTCAAGGACAGCTGTGCCAGAGCTTGTGGCTGACCCAAGGTCACATCAGCAGGTGGAAGTGGAGGAGTGGGGAATCAAACCCGGTTCTCCTAGATTAGAGTCCGCACACTTAACCACTACACCAAACTGGATGCACAAAAACTTGCAAAGACAGAGAAGATCAACTCAAGAACTAAACACATAGATGTGAAACATCATGTAGTAAGAGACATGCATGAAGAAGGGCTTGTTGAGTTCCAATACAGTCTCACAGACGAAATGCTCGTGAATGCACTCACCAAGCTACTTTCTCAAGAAAAGTTTGAAAGTCTATGTAAGAAGATGTATCTTTTGGACTTTGGACACTAGACCCTGAAAAGGGCTGTTGCAATTGACAATGGTTGGTATACAAAGAAGAAAAGAAGAAGAACCCTGCGGGGGGGGGCAGCAAGAGGAAAGGCCAGTTAGATAGGATAGTGAGCTCAGCACCTTCTTTCCAGATAAGTGTCGTTCCTTGTCTGTTTCCAGATTGCTGCTCTTAGGGCAATATTCTGCTTCTTCTCCGAGTTTCTCAACTCACTCACTCTCTGTCTTTCTCAGCTTGTGATGTAGCTAGTACTATCTCAGTCTCCCTTTAAGCTGAGTTAGTGTGAGCTAGCTCAGTTTTTAAGCCTCTGACTAACATAGTTTTTGTCTTAGCTCAGGAAAGATGACTCCAGAGCCAAATCTGTAGTAGCCCAATTGCTCACTCATAACTTTAATGCCAGTAGCTCACAAAGTAGAATTTTTGCTCACAACACTCCACAGCTTAGAGGGAACATTATCAACTATGTTAATTCCTGAATAAAGCTTTCTCTACATTTGCTCTGTTGCAAATTAGTCAGCCAACACCCTTCTAAGTCCATTGAAATCAGTGAGCTTAGAAGGGTATAACCCTGCTTCGGATGGCACTACAGATGACTTGCTGTTTGGGTGTGGGACAAACAAGACATTGTGCAGAAACATATTTCAAAAATTCAACTATATTTTTAAAATGAAAAGATATCTTTGAAAGCTGAAATGGTGGGAGGAATGGCTATTCCTGGGCTACAACTGCTCCCTGCCCCAGTGGAATACATGGATCCTCTAAGTCTAAGAGGCTCTTCAAGGACATATATGAACAAAAGTGACTCAGATGTACAAAGTCTGGGAATTAGGTGATGGAGAGTTTCTAGGAAAAGAAAGCTACCTCTTTGGTGCTTTGGACAAATGTTACTCCAAAGTTCTAAAATGTTGATCTGCCAGGCATGCTGCATACCCTGTATTTCTGTTCCTCTTTGGTTTTTCTTGTCATATAGAGGACACACAGTTCACAGTTTGTTAATCTTTGAAACCCTCAGGCTCACTTCCTCCTCCCTGTCTCTATTTCCATCTTTCTTCTTCACTTTCACACAGCTTGGACAGTAGTAGTTTCTAAAGCAAACCATAGCCTGTCAGTTTGTTTAAATTCCAAAATGAACTACAGTTTGTCCTCTTGCCTTCAAGCCAAGATCCCAGGCCATGTTTTAATTCTGGTTTGAAAAATAAACCACTATTTTTGGTCCAGATGTAATAAACTACAGTTCACTGTGGAATTGTTAAGTATTAATTTCCAAACTGTGTGCAAGGGGAGGAGGCGGAGGGAGGAATGTACAAGCCTAAGGATTTTGCAAGATTATCCCTGTAATGCTAAACTATGGTTTGTTGCTACATGTGAAACATGCCTGACTAATTTCTATAGAAACTCTGGCCCTGGTCACACTGGGGGAAATAGGCGCGGTCAAAGTGTGGCTTTTTTGAGCCGCACCAAAAGAGAAGCGCAGCGGCGGGATCAGATTCCCCCAGCTGCCGCGCAGTTCCTCCCCGGCACGATTAGATGCCGGGGGAAGCCACAGACCGCAGAGCGAGGCGAGCCCACTGCGCATGCGTGTGCACGCAAACGTCAGCAGGACCTCACATGCTGCAGGAGAGACGGGTGCACCGGCGATCACACGTCCGCCCCTGCAGCGGATTTTTCAGTAAGTACTAGTGTTTCGTAGGTTTTTTTTCTGATCCGCATCTTTGGTCGGAAGAGACGGATCGGGGACGGGTGCGCGCCGCTTCCCAGATGTTGCGGTGTGATCGCGCCCGCTTGATGTGCCCCCGATCCGTCCCTCTTGCGGATGAAAGCCTCCGGTGTGATTGGGGCTTAAGATGCTCATTAACAGAGAGAGAAATTCAGGAACAAGATGCTACTTCACAATAATAAAATATACTTATTTACAAAGTTTACCAAAAATCTGCGGTTGCTTTCCCAATACTTTCTCAATCTACCTCACCAACCTCTTGGCATTTAAATCACAACTTCCTAATCCTTGGGCACCAGGCTCACTACACCCCTCAGGTTGCAAAACATTTCTCACTTCCACCAAGTTACCTATCAACACTCTCAGGAATTTGTGGAGCATAATCCCAGATGACCTCTTCTGCAGCAATGAAATATTCCCAATCTTTAATCATTCGCAGTTCTTTATAGGATAATTTCTTTGTTAATATATCTAGATTTCCACATTCTTCTATCTTGAGGTAACCGTGCATTCCAGCTGGTTTGAAAGACAGAATTGAACAAGGACAATTATGACTATTAGTCCTTTAAAAAAAGAAGAAGCTGTAATTAGCTGTATTGGCCAAAACAAAATAGTAAAATCCAAACAAAATAATAAAATCCATGTAATACCTTTCTATTAGGGTCAACCAAAGCAACACAAAACATAATCAAAGTAAAAAGGTATTACTTCATAAGCAACTTTGTAGATAAGTTGCCTTTTGCAATACTTTTTTGCCATCTAGTCACAGCTGATTTATGGTGACCCTGTAGGGTTTTCAAGACAAGAGATGTTCATGGGTTCTTTGCCATTGCTTGCCTCCATGTAATGACACTGATATTCTTTTTTGGTCTCCCATCCAAATACTAGCCAGGGCGGACCCTGCTTAGCTGCCAAGATCTGACAAAATCAGGCTAGCCTGGGCTATCCAGGTCAGGGAAGCCTAGTTTGATTAAAATTAATATGTACCTTTTAAATCTGTAATTTAAAGATGCAAGATTTGGTTTTATATACCCCCTTAATGGACCAGAAATTTCCCAGTTTATCCCACAAGAAAGAATCTAGGAGCCATTAGCCACTCTTTTAGTTTATTTTAAATAACAGCCATGAGTTGAATTCTACATTTGCATTGTTTTTTATAATGTTTCTTTCTGTGGAATAGGGCCTTTTAAAAAGCCCTTAGTTATGTATCTTTCCCACGGTGTTGCATCATGAATATCTTCAACCTTCTGAAGAAATCTCAAAGAAGAGTTGTTTATTCACCAGCAGTGGCTTTGTTCTTAGTGCACAAACTACCTGGAGAACCAGTAATTGCTAGGGCTAAGATTAATCAATCTTCTGTTTTTTAATTAATTTAAATGAATTTATTTATCATGAAAACTTCAGTATGTACCTGAAATAAACAGAAGATAACTTCAAATCAATAAACAAAAACTACCACTCATTGTTAGGAGGTCATTTGTATTTTTGTCTCATTCATATTATGGTATCACACCAGAACCAATGCAGCCCCAACAAATAAATAAATGTGCTCATAACATTCATACTCATCAACTTAAATTCCTCCTCACCAGCTAAAATAAAGCATTATTTAGTACAAACCAGTTAAGACTGCCATCCTAATAGTTCTTCCTTCTTATCTGGAAGGACCAGTGTAAGTGCACTTTCCCAGCATCAGGGTCTTCTCCAGTAAGTAACAATGCATTAAAGAGTCTAATAGAGGAGTGAGTCACGTGATTGGGTTTTGACCACTGTGTGACACAGAGTGTTGGACTAGATAGGCCATTGGCCTGATCCAGCATGGCTTCTCTTATGTTTTTATGACAGACTAGACACATGGTAATCACTTGAAATCATTGTGCATACTGGCTCTCTGCTCATGGTAAGCCAATAGTATACAGGTACCCAGGGGTCATTTCATAGAAAAAGAGGCGCAGGAGCTCATTAGCATGACTCATTAGCATAACTTATTTGCATATGCCACACCCCCTGACATCACCAGAAGTGTGTCGAAAGGCGCCACCCGCCACTCAGGCTCCACGTGACTGTTTTGGATTGCTAGCTATTGGGGGGGGGAACGTGCAGATCTGCCCTCACAGAGGAGGGAGAGCTTGTACCTGAATAAAACTTGGTCTTAAAGGTGCCACTGGACTGTTTTGGCCAGGGGGGCTGGGGGGAGCTCTGCAACTTACCTGGCTGCTTCTTGCTCCGACTGAGGGCTGCTGGGAGCAGGGGGTGGGACTTGTTGCATGTGCCTGCCCCCTGGGATCTTTACTGCCGGAGCTCTGCTCCTGTGCGCTCCTGCAGGAAAGGACCCCTGCAGGTACCACTTCACAGAGCATCATGCTTTATGCACAGATGCAGTATCAATAGTGCATGGAAGTGCCCTTGAATCGCTCAGTTTACAGCAAGCACCGGCAGTCATGGCTGGTCCCACCCACCATATTAGTCTACTTGTCTGCTGCTGAAAACAAGATTGACCCAGCAGAGTGATTAATGCATATCTCAAATCAAATTGGAAATCAAGAGGCACATGTTTGGTGTAGTGGTTAAGAGTGCAGACTGTAATCTGGGAGAATCAGGTTTGATTCCCCACTTCTCCACATGTAGCTGCTGGTGTGACCTTGGGTCAGTCCCAAGTTCTCTCATAGCTGTTCTCTCAAGAGCAGTCCTCAAAAGAGCTCTCTCAGCCCCACTTACCTCACAGGGTGTCTGTTGTGGGGAGGGGAAGGGAAAGGAGATTGTAAACTGCTCTGAGACTCCTTCGGGTAGTGAAGGGCGGGGTATAAATCCAATCTCCTCCTCCTCCTCACAGTATTTTACCTCTATGTTCATTCCCATGCTCTGCATCCAAACTCCATCCTGAACCTCAAAACTATCTCTCACTGGTTCTAGTCAAGCCTTTACAGGAGGACATCAATACTTTCTCCTAATGGACTACCTATATTGTCTTGTTTGCTGGTCACGCCCATTAAGTTAGGTAACACAATCACTTCAAGAGCAAAAGCAAACTTACATTTTCAATTTCCTTTGTACATGTGCTGTTACAGTAGAACTCATGGTTGGTTTGGACTCCCACTCCCCATTTTTTGGCTGGACAGAGATAACAATAGAAAGTTTTCTGGTGCAACACTGATGCGGTCATCAGCCTATTTTTATGGCTTTGAACATACTGCTTTGTAGATGAACTGCAGTTCTCCCTAAAAGCTTTCACAACTTAAATGAAACAAAAAATTATGTATGCCCTCCATTCAAGGGAAAAAATCCCTACAAGCCTGTGGTCAACTGCACAACTGCCTGCTTAATAAAGATCTCCTTGCCTTGCAGATGTTTTTGGACAATGGAAGATATTAGCCACTTTCCTGTGCGGCTCACAGACATGTTTGCTGTGGTTGATGCCCCTCCGACAAGGTTGATGGTCGACACTTTGTAGTGGTTTTGCTCCAGCGTTTGACCATTGAAATGGATGGAGAAGATCTCTGGTGCAGAACTCATCCCTATCAAATGCCAGCTAATGCGATCATAAGCACACGCCTCTACGTCTGAAATAAAAACAACAGGAGAGACACAGAGAGAAAACAGGTGAACTATCTTAAAAATCAGACAGTGTCACTCACAATATGATTCCCTTCTAGAATCTGTGTGTGGAAATTCATTATTTAATGAATGAATGACAGAAGAATGGAAAGTCCAGTTTTATTTACTCAATAGATGACCTGCAATAAAAACCCTTTTGTACTTGGGGCCCCAACCTGGGGAGGGAGACCTAACTCACAAAAAACAATAACAAACAAAAAAACATGGCTGGCAGCTCTAGATAGAACCAGTGCACATAACCAAAGTGGCATGCAGAGAATACAGGCTGAAGAGATCAGTGCAGAGTATTGCAAGTGATGAAACCATTCTGTTTCGCTTCATCATGTAGCCAGCTCAGCTGAGGGGTACCAACTAACCACGTCCAGTTCAGTAATTTCAGTTAAATGAAGCATGGAGAATAAGTCTGTTTCACTGATTAGTGGTCTATGTGTAGTTATTAGCCATGATGACTCAATGGAACCTTTGTATTTAAAGCAAGAATTCTTCTGATTACTAAATGCTGGAGACAAATAACACCAAATTCTATTTCCTCTTTGCTTTGCTTTATCCACTTCCAGAGGATGGCATCTGTGGAAAACGAATGCTGGTCAGTTCTTGCCAGACAATTCTTACGCTGTTATGTTTAGGAGCTCTAAATTAGGATTATTAATGCAAGTTGAGCTGCAAATTAAGTTCATGGAATAAACTCTCATGACTACCGCAACATATTAAGCAGAGATCCCCACAACTCATGTTTTTCATCTTCTCGGTTTGATTCTGTGAATTGGCTCTGACTGTTTAGAACACTGATCCACTCCAACCACATTTCATAGACACCGGGTTATGTGAACTGGTCATCATCACTGTGGGTGGATGGGCAAGATGTTTTATTCATCTTTTTATAAAGGGAAGGAAGAAGGGCAAGAAGACCTGGGTCTCTTACAGTGCAACCCTCTGCATGTTCACTCAGCAAGCGGGCAAACTTTGTTCTATTTGATTACTCCCATGTAAATTTGCATAGGATTGTAGCACCACTTAGTGTGGCTTGCAGTGAAGTATGTAAATCCCAATCCTGCATATGATAGTACCTGCACATAGTTTAAACGTTATAGAAAAGCTGCAATAAAAGTGCAATTTCTGCTTTCTCTGGTTCTGTTTTAACATGCAATGCACATGCTTGAAGAGCATCATGAGTCCCACAAAACCTCTGGAACTCATGGTAATATCTGAATCCCTCTTTTTCCCAGATGATTGCAGAAATGGGAATATAAAGATACAAATCAATCAAATCAAATGTATTTCAGCTTTCCCTACTCTGTCAGACAAATTCATGCAGTACCTGGAAGAGTTCCATTAGCATAACCATTGATCGTGTACATGAGGGAAGTAACTTTTTGCCAGCTTTTGGTTTCATCAAATACAGCAAACATCAACACATATTCCTGATCGAACAATTTCTGTGTTCCATTTTCATATAAGCTTCCTAGAAGAGAAGGGGGAAAGGGTATCCCCAGATCAAAAAGAAACTTTCAAAAATCAGACAGGTACAGATTATGAAGACTCTAGTATATTCCTCCCAGGGTGACATAATTCAGGTTTTCACAGCCCAGCCTCTTCCTCACAAGCCAAAGATCAGGAAGGGTTTGCTTTTAATTTGTTTCGTTCTTTATTAACCTCTGTTTCCTGCCTTTCTGCAGGGAGCTCAGAATTGCATATGTGACATTCCCATGAGATTCCCGGTAATATCCAGACATGTTTTCTTTCAACTATGATGCTAAACTGGACAGTTTCAGATGATTCCCTGGTTCTAAGCACTGAGCTTACATTGAACTGTCACTGTTAAATAGAATCCTATTTTTTTATTAAAAAATGGAATACCATTGTCCTTAATGGTGCAAAGATAACCTTGTCTGACAATAGTTGTTCGAAAACTCAATGACTAATAGGGGCATTGCATTCATTCTAAGTTGCTTCACTTGAGTCATTTTAAAACAAAAGTTAACAAACCATTTATCCCATGCCTAATTTGCAAAAGTTATACTCAACTGGGAGGGGCTGAAGCCAGTGTTCCCTCTAAGCTGAGTTAGTGTGAGCTAGCTCACAGTTTTTTAACCACTGGCTCACACATTTTTGTCTTGGTTCAGGAAAAATGGCTCCAGAGCTATCAAATACACAAATACAATACCTTTATTGGCATAAAATCAAATACACATGCAGCATAGAGCCTCAAGATAGGATGGAGGGGTATCACATTCCGAATTGCCTTAATATGAGCCTCTCCTCCTAGATACCTCATAAAAGAAATTTGCTACAGGTTCCAGAATTTCTATATTATGCGAAGACAATAAAGAACTAATTTTATGCTCATTAGATTGGCCCAAAAGGGGGTCCAACACAGGTTCAATATAAACAACACGGATGTCATAGTGAAATTTACAGTGCAATAGCACATGTCCAATGGATTCAATTTCCCCCATCCCACAGGGGCACAATCTATCTTTATAGGGAATTTTCTTGAACCTTCCAGAGCTATCTAATTAATGCAGTAGCCAAATTCCTGGCTCACAACTTTAATGCCAGTAGCTCACAAATAAGAGTTTTTGCTCAAAAGACTCCACAGCTTAGAGAGAGCACACCTCCCAGTGCAGAAACTATGGTTCCCAATCCCAAATACTGGGGGTAACAACCTAAAACTTTGTTACTGTAAAGTTTATTTCTATGACAGAAGTTCATTTTATTGTAATTGTTTTCAAGGATTCTATTGTATTTGAGAGACATCATGAATGCTGTTTTCTAGCAGAAAGGCAGGCCAAACATGTTAATACTAAAATTATTTTGTTTAGATATTGACAGAAAACACATAAATGCAGGTAATAAATGGATACAGTAGGCTTGCCAGTGTCCAGGTGGTGGCTGGAGATCTCCTGGAATTACAACTGGTCTCCAGCCAACAGATATCAGTTCCTGTGGAGAAAACTGCTGCTTTGGAAGTTGGCCTCCATGGCATGACATCCTCCTGAAATCCATCCCCTCCCCAAACCTGACTGTCCCCAGGATCCACCCCCCCAAATCTCCAGGAATTTCCCAACCCAGAGCTGGCAACCTTAAGGTACAGATATGCCTCAATTATTAACATCTCATAATTTCATCAGCTTTAAAATATGCGATTACCTTCTTTACATATCAGCAAGGCACCGATAAGGCCAGAATTAAAATCCTGTACCATGTTTTCATGGGAGTAGTAGGTATAGGTGAGACAGGCGGGGTCAGCTTTTCGAGGCCCAATTTCTGCAGTGATTGCCCACACATACTTATAAGTCTGGCCTGAAGGCACAGCATCATCCAGTGTCTCCATAGGTGATGTTTTGTCAGAATACGAGGCACCTTAAGCCAGTGGAGATAGGGGACAGTGAATATTTGCCATCCTAATAGATAGAACGCCACATACTAATAAGGTCTTTAGAACAAAGAGGATATCTAACTTTTACCATAAATAATAAATGATGTCCTTGCATACAAACTCCTCCCCACACACACACATGCTGATCGTGGAGCTATTCATGCAGACAGCATACTTTGCAGGCTTGGATTGGCTTTTCCTGTTTCTCCTCAAACAGTAAAAATAAGAACAAATAAATTTAGTCACTTCTCTTACACAGCTTCATTCTTCTTGTTGTTGTTGCTCAGAGGTGTATGAGCATAGTGTACAGGAATATTTATTCCCAAATAGGACTATTAATGTATTTGCTATTATATTACTGTGTGAACAAAGAAAAGCTGTGATTCTGTGAACCTTTTCAGATTGCCTTTCCCCTCTGCTGCTGTGCTGACAAGATTTGCTGAATGTTATGTAGAAGAGCATCTATGCGCCCGAATGGCATGCAATCTCATTCTAGCTTTACTGGAGCAGAAATTATCTCATTTCAAACATGAACATCAAAATCAAACAGCATGACAGCAATGTCTGGATATTCTGAGGCAGGAGGCTTGACACAGACATTTGGATCAAACACTATCCAGAGACTTAGTTTTCTGTGCTGTGGACTGTAGCCCTGCCGGTGAGATATGCTCATTAAGGAAGGCAACATGGTGCCCAGCAAGAAATAAAACAAACAAATTTGGGGTGGTAAGGGTCGGGAGTCGGGAGTTCCTGGACTTTTACTTTATACTGAAACCAACTTATGTGTGTCCACTTTTAATTTTCCAGATAACCTGAGGTCATATAAGATCCTGAGGGAGATTCACAAGATTGGATACCGCCTCTTGGACAGGCAGGAATGAATCTATTTATTCTGTGGATTTCTTTCTCTAGCTGTCCTATACCACTTGGACAGCTCCCCTAACCTCTCAGCAGCATCTTTGGAGGTCACAACTGCAGGTGAGAAAGCCCCATTCTATAAGCATAATTCTGTGAATCACACTTATCTGAACTAACTTGTCTAACTCTGGCAGGTGATGAGGTCGGGTGTATGGAATGTCCAGCCATTTCCAAAGAGCATTGAGTGATGCAGCAGCTCCATTCCCATGCCTTCCAACGTTTTCCCGAAAAAATAGAATCATCTTGTATGCAGTGGTTGAATAATGGATCTCCTTTAGGTAGTTCACTGTAGCAAGTGTGTGTGTCTGCTGACACAATTTTAAAAACTTCGCCAAGAGGAGAGGAGGGGCTGTGGGCTCAGTGGTAAGAGGAGGGGCCGTGACTCAGTGGCAGAGCATCTGCTTGGCATGCAGAAGGTCCCAGGTACAATCCCAAACATCTCCAGT
The DNA here is from genome assembly GCF_001447785.1 of Gekko japonicus. Classification (NCBI taxonomy): domain Eukaryota; kingdom Metazoa; phylum Chordata; class Lepidosauria; order Squamata; family Gekkonidae; genus Gekko; species Gekko japonicus. Next base: position 53,792 of record NW_015165885.1, read on the forward strand.
TTAAAAAGGATGAGGTAGTAGGTGATGTGAAAGCTTCTACCAGAGACCCTGGAAAGCCACTGCCAGTCTTAGTAGACACTCCTGACTCTGATGGACCAATGGTCTAATTCAGTATAATTATGCATTCATAACTAGTGATGAAATGGGGATAGCGGTTTGTCAGGGACAGCTACCTGGAAATAGGGACTCTCCATGGTAAGTGAAGCTAGCTGGATCCACCATCTGTTCTTCATTGCTCCCTGCCTGCTGTTAAGCTCCACAGGAAGGTCTATATGTCATTCATAGACCTTCTTGTATTACTAGCACCAGGCACTTGACAAAGGAAATGTTTTTTTAAATATCATTCCAGTAAAACACTAAGTAAACAGCACACAAGCAAGGTAAGCAAATTGACAGATGCTGAGTACATAAACAGTCACAGATCAGATCCAAAGTTCAGAGGGATCAGGAGGCCACTGCGGTTTTCCTGACAATTTCTTTTACTGCCTTCTCTATCACTATACTTGCAGCACCTATCTTGCTGTAGGATTGTGGCAGGGAGGGCGGGATATAAATCAAATAAATCAAATCATTCACTGTTTCAAACATGGCAGTATGAGAAGCTGAAGGATGCATGTATGTGCTTCCTCCTAAGACAATGTCCTTAGGTTCTGTTGGGCCAAGTCAGACAGAGATGGTGGTGGCAGAACAATGCAGCAACTTGGCAGTGGCATCGGGCTCCTTTGCTTTTGAAAACTGGCAACTGTTGCATGCATGTGTGTGCAACATGTAGCTGATCCCTAATAAGGCTGGGAAATGCTTGGAGAGCAAGGATGAGTCTTGTAAGTTTTTTTTTTTTTAAGGAGCTTGAGTAACTTATTTCTCAGCTGAAGGACCTGCTGCTGCAGATTTCACATAACTACACTGAAGTGGGGTGGCCGGGGCTGTGTGAAAGCATTTTGTCCTCCCATTATAGCAAGTTATGAATTTGGTTGATTCACAAGCTTGTGAGGATGTGGGATGCTTGTGGAGAGTGCTGAGTCCAATGCAGGCACAATTATCTGAGCATGAGCAAGGTGTGAGTACAGGTCACGTCATCACCATTCCCAAAGTTATGGGATGTGGTTGAATAAACTGTGGTGATCTTCAAGCTGTGCTTGAGTGGACCAGTTCAGCTTTCACCACAAATATGAACCTGTACCATACCAAAAGAGTGATGTGACTCACTTCTCCCACACTGTGGAAGGAACCAAGTACTTCTTGAAGTATTTAGCACCATAGAATCCCTTAGTACCTTAAAAGACTAAACGCTCTATGAGAAGTTTGTCAGGATGTACACTATATATCACAAGTGCTGCAATAATATTTCTCGCGTGTGTTGTTCCAGAATCTGTTCTTGGTTGGGAGGACCGGAAGTCCCTATGAATAGAGCCAGTTTGGTGTAGTGGTTAAGTGCGCGGACTCTAATCTGGGAGAGCCAGGTTTGATTCCCCACTCCTCCACTTGCACCTGGCTGGATGACCTTGGGCAAGCCGTAGTTCTGATAAGAGCTGTCCTTGAAAAAGAGCAGTTTCTGTCAAGAGCTTTCTCAGCCCCACCTACCTCACAGGGTGTCTGTTATGGGGAGGGGAAGGGAAAGGAGTTTGTAAGCCACTCTGAGACACCTTTGGATAGTGAAGGGCAGGGTATAAATCCAATCTCTTCTTCTTCTAAAGCCAGCACTATTCACTTCTTTGGCAAGTGTTATTTCTTATTTTCTCACATAACATTCATAAGCTCTCTCACATTATCTGTTCAAATTTTGTGAACATGAGATAAAGAGATATTACACTGGAATTACAGGTGCAGGGGAAGAAAACTCCATTCCAGTCAACAGTTACAGAAGGGGACCAGAACATCTCACAGCACTTACCTTCCGATTGTTTGCTGTATGATATGCCTTGTGGGTGAATGCTCAGTGGTTTGTTTGCCATGTTCTTAAAATGAATGATGAGAGTATCTCCCACTTCAGCATGTAGCGTTGGCCCCAGAAGCCCTACAAAAATGCAATGCTTTTTTAAAAACAGGAAAACGCTTGAAAAACAAAATCGCACTTCTTGGCAAAAGAGATTTGGCCTCCCCTGATTGGGATGGGATTATAATACAGGAAGGAAAGAGGGTCAAACCTGAGGTGGTAAGGCTGATGCTGCTGGGTCTACTGATGGTGTTGCTAGGATCTATATGAGAGCAAAGTTGGCATCTTTGTTTATTGCAGGCCTTAGTACCAGAATCCATGTTACTGTTAAGCAGTTTATCATTGCAGGTCAGAAGTTGGTTTAGGTTAGCAGGCTCTCTGTAAGCAAGAAAAGCCTGGCCCCCTAATACCGATGTGAGGGAAGTGTCACTATCCAGCATGGCTTGTAGGTCATTAATAATATATTGAACTGGCTTGAGTTGTGAGCTGTAGGTGACCACCAGTGGTGTTTTGTTGTCACTTTCTTTGGGCTTGTCTTGTAGCAAGCTGGGTATCATTCTGACCTTTCCAATCATCTTTCTCACCTCACCAGGAGGATATTGTAGTTGCAAAAATGCCTGCTGCAGATATTACAAATTAGTATCTCTGTCTGAGGGGTTGGAGTAGATGCGAATATAAGCGTAGAGCTTGGCTATACACAATGGATTGTTTGATGTGGTTGGAGTGGTAGCTGGAGGCATGTCGGTTTGCAGTATAATGTACCGTGTTTCCCTGAAAATAAGACACTGTCTTATATTTATTTTTTCTCAAGAAGACACACTAGGGCTTATACCACAAATGCATAGAAATCCTGCTAGGGCTTATTTTTGGGGTAGGTCTTATTTTCGGGAAAACAGGGTAGTATATCTGTACTGTGGTGTCCAGGGAGTTTATTTCTTGTGTAGAGTAATTCATAGCTAGATTCATGGTAGGGTGGAAGTTGTGGAAAGCCTGGTAGAACCTCTTGAGGGCTTCTTTGCCATGGGTCCAGAAAATAGAAATGCCATCAAATAATCTCAAGTAAAGGAGAGGTGCCAATGGGTAGGAGTTCAGAAAACACTGTTCTAGATCTGCCATGAAAATGTTGGCATACTGTGGAGTCATGCAAGTGCCCATGGCTGTGCCATTGATTTGGAGGTATAACTTCTCACCAAACCTGAAGTAGTTTTAGGTGAGAACAAACATGCAGAGTTCAGTGGCAAGATCTGCAGTGGTATTGTCAGGGATGAAGTTTCTAATGGCTTGTAGTCCATCCCTACAGGGGATGTTGCTGTACAGAGATTCAACAGACAGAGATACTAATTTGAAGGATCTACAGCAGGCATTTTTGCAACTACAATATCCTCCTGATACAATGAGAAAGATGATTGGAACTGAGTGGTGATATTCTAAAGAGCTATTACCTATTTTGTAGTAATGCCTTCTGGTGGATGGGGTCACATTAACTAGGAAATTCATATGAAAACATCCAATTATATTGCTATGAAAAAGAAGAGAGAGTAATTTTCTAAAGTAAGCATTTACTGAATGTGAGATATCTTACTGGTGGCCAATTTTCAGATGTTTTGTCACCTGCTCTCTAAAAACAGGAAATGTATGTACCACATATTAATAGCTTTAACGTGAAGAGCCAGTTCCCAGCAAACACTATGCTGGGCCCATAACCTATTGGGTTAACTGGTATGGTTAGTCTAGTATCCACTAGTTAGCAAAGTGCTTTAAATAAAGCTACACATGCAGGAGCATCTTTCTACCAGGTCACCCAGCTTACTAAGCCGCACAGAGCCACATTTCAAGTTTAAGACTAATACTAGTTACTATTTTAGAACTACAATTTAGATAGGAAAGTTTAGAGATAGGATAGTATTCTAGTCTAGCTTACTAGGGATGGACACAGATGGTGAGAGGCCATCTGTGTCATGGTGCCAAGATGAGGACAGTGTGTCCTCCCTCTCGGTGTGTACAGGGAGAAAAGAAGAGAGTTGTGGGAGAGGATGAACAGAAGGAAGTTTCCCTAAGAATATAGTCTACATATCAAAGAGGACAGTGGCAAAAGAGCAAACACAGGAAGGAAGCTTAGGGTTTGCCCTCTCTAGCTGTCTAACTCTGTTGCCACAGAGTCTGGAGACTGAGGCAGGGGACAGCATCCAGTCCTTCACTTTCAACACATACAGCAAGCAAATGACAATTCATCTTCCACATAATAGCTCTTAAGTCCCTTATATTTAACAGCTCCAGCTGAACCACTACCAATATGGTACCACTCTCATTCATCTAACACTACATTATTATATTATAGAATGAGCACTTTCACTTTATATTCTCTATGTCCTTCACCAGGGGGCCACTGGGAGGTTGCACCTCTCCCTCCCTCATGGTAAGATGCAGATCATCCTGAGCTCAGCCATCACCAAAAACTGGCAGGGGCCTCCTTTTCCCTGTTCAAGGAAAGCTACTTTAGGTCACCATTGGGGAGAAGGGCGGGATATAAAAGAAGCAAATAAAATACAATAATACTAAAAAAGAAGGTATTGAGGTGGAGGGTTGTTTTGAGGGTGTGATTCATGCATGGGATACTGAAATGTGTCCTTCTCCAACAGAAATTCATACCCACCCAAGCTGTTGTTAGATGCAGTAGCAAATAAAGACCGGTAAAATATGGTGATCCTTTTTCATTACTGGGTCTAATAGCTCAAATGGTGGTAACGACAATGGATTTCTGTGGGGAAAATTATATAGGGTAAAGAGTTAACCCCTGACACACAACAGTGGCATGGCCATAACCCAAACTGAGCCTTTCCCTCACAACTGCTCCCATAACCCTAGGAAGAGATGATCCTATATATGCCATGTAATGCTTAGTTTAACTGCTTGGGTTGAACTACGCGATACATTTTCTTCCACATTCATCTTAAATTATTTTTTCCTTTTACAAATGCTGCTCCTGGGATTGCTCTTTCAAGAAAGAGAATCATATGGAGTATGAGATGTGAGCTTGCAGGCAGGGGCTGCCTCTCATTTCCATTTACGTACAAAGCCCACTAGCAATATTGTGTACTGAATTACAAGCTAAAATATAATAAATAAATAAACTGGTTTAAAACTATTAACTTGGGTTTGTAACAATGGGGAGTTACACTGATTAAAAAGTAGCTTCTGAAAATAATGTTCTCTTCACCTGAGAGAGCATCTGGTGGTTTTTCTTTTTGGAAACCGGCTTCATACTCCCTGTAGACAATTTTGTTGAATAAAGAGCCTGAATTTGGTACTCTGAAACAAAAAAGGATTTTTGTCAGATAAAATCATTTATATGGGAGGGAAAAAAGAATGTACAAAAACTATGATATAAATAAGCTGTTCCAATTAGGCAGAGTTGCAGAAATTAATGTGTACATTTTATTGCTTTTGCACATTTTGTGGGACTTCTAAGACTATATTTTAGAATTTGCCATTTTGCATTCTGACCTTAGGTCTTGAATGGATTTAGTCAGGGATGGAGAAAAGGCAAGAAGCATAGGAAACTACCACAACACTACCAAGTTTTATTCTGAAACCATATGGGTTAGAAACTTCCTGTGTTTTAAAATGAAAGCCGATAATCTCATGATCTGGGAGGAGGAACTGAGATCTGGATATTAGATTTATGGCTGCAATCCGCATATCCAGAAAGAAGGATAAAGAATGTCTCCCAATGGTGTTCTTACAATCCACCTTGTCAGACCATTTCAGTGTTAAATGTGGTGCTGTTCTGTGGAGGAGCTGTGCAATTTCTGTCAGTTGAAGGCACTACTACATGTCACCTACGGGCTTCTCACTGCTTGTTCTTCTCTGGACACTCAATCCATCTCATGTTGAGTCTTCCTCTTTTCCTGCTGCCTTCAACTTTAGCATCATGGTCTTCTCATAATGTGACCAAAGTACGATAGCCTCAGTTTAGCCAGTTTAGCTTCTATAGGCAGTTCAGGCTTGATTTGGCCTAGGTCCCACTTGTCTTTTTGGCGGTCCATGGTATCTGTAAAACTCTCCTCCAGCGCCACATGAATCTACTTTCTTCCTATCAGCTTTCTTCATTGTCCAGCTTTCACACCCATGCATGTAGTGCCGAATACTACGGCATGAATTAACTTGATCTTGACAGGGGTCATTTTGTAGAAAAAGAGGTGCAGGAGCTCATTAGCATGACTCATTAGCATAACGTATTTGCATATGCCACACCCCCTTACATCATCGGAAGTATGTCAGAAGGCAACACCCACCACTCAGGCTCCACTGGACTGTTTTGGATTGCTAGCTATTGGGGGGGGGGTGTGTGCAGATCAGTCCTCACAGAGGAGGGAGAGCCTGTACCTGAATAAAACTTGGCCTTAAAGGTGCCACGGGACTGTTTTGCGATCTGTGGGGGGGGGGGAATGTGCAGATCTGCCCTCACAGGGGAGGGAGAGCTTGTACCTGAATAAACCTTGGCCATAAAGGTGCCACTGGACTCCATTGGATTGCTATTTGGGGGGGGGGCTCTGCAACTTACCTGGCTGCTTCTTGCTCCTTGTGGCCCAGGGCTTCTGGGAGCAGGGGGCGGGGCTTGTTGCATGTGCCCACCCCCTGGGCTCTTTACTGCCAGAGCTCCGTTCCTGTGCGCTCCTGCAGGAAATGACCCCTGGATCTTGGTCTAAAAGGCTGCAGAGGCCCAATTCAGATTGGGACCACAGTGTGGGAGGGGGGAAGGAGTGGCTCCAGACTTTAAAATGTGCCATTTTTTCTGACCCCAATGGCTCCAGAGGGTCTTATTTGCCCCTTTAGGGGGGCACACATGCGCTGAATGCTTGCACATGCAGCCCCTAGGGGCATCTTAGGTCAGGAATATGATGCGGAGGGGAAGGGTGTAGTTCCTTTTCTCCTGTCCATGGTCCCAATTTGAATCCAATTCCTGTATTATTATTATTTGTTTATTTATTAAATTATGTTTCTAGACCTCCCTCCCCTGTGAAACAGAGCTCAGGGCGGTATACAACAATAAAAACAGCATTCATAGAATAAATTCACAGTTAAAAACAATATAAATACAATACTTAATCTAATTAGACGGTGATAAAACTTCCAAATTGTGCCACAGCATCAGGGGGGGGGGAGAGACAAGAATGCCAGCCAAGATGGAAACTGTCCCTGTCCTCAACCAAACACCTGGTGTGGATCTTCTCTGCCTTGCAGGCCCTGTGGAACTTCATTAAGTCCTGCAGGGCACGGATGTTATTTGGCAGAGAGTTCCATCAAGTTGGATCCAGGGAAGAAAAAGCCCTGGCTCTGGTCGAGGACAGCCGGGTGTCTCTTGGGCTGCAGACCACCAGTAGGTTCTTATCTGCTCAGCGTAGCGTTTTAGAATTGAGTTCCTGCAGGACACTTGCATCTGGCACCCTGCGGCCATTCCCAGTTGGGATCTCATGTTAAACGTAACGTGTAGATTGCGCCTAAAGACCAACGGCGTAATTATATAGCCTCTCCCAACTGAATATGGAAAGTACAATGTACATGAACTTCATTTACCGCCTTCTCTGGGCAAAGCTTTCACATTCATTTTCAGGGCTCGAGTGTAAATTTTTATCAGCCCGGTACAAACATGCTCACAAACGCAACCCAATTGCAATCTCATCTGATTTATACAGTCTCATGAATCATGAATTGAGAAGTTCCATCGTTTTTCTGAAATGTCATAAATAGTTCATATCATGTAATGAGATTACAGCCTGGGCAGCCCCTCCCCAATGAATTGCACCCATTTCTTCATGCTTGGGCCCTGAGTGGTGGGCTGCCTGCGTAACTTCACTTATACTCTATCTCTCTCCAGTGGGGACCCCAAAGTGACTTACATTGTTCTCCTCTCTTCCACTTTATCCTTACAACAACCGTGTGAGGTAGGGTAGACCAAGTGTGTGATTGTTCCTGAGGTCACCCAGCAAGCTTCCATGGCAGAGTGGGGATTTGAACCTGAATCTTCCACATTGCTGTCTTGACACTCTAACCACTACACCACACGGGCTCTCTCTCGTAAATATCTTTCATCCTCCAAAAAAAAAAAAACCTCTTTGTACACATAAAATAATACAGAGTTCCTTCTTCCTAGTCCAGTGTAAATTATTTTTAACAAGACTAAGAAGAAAAGGTATATAGACAGTGAAAATGTATAAAACAACATAATTAGGAGCATATCAGCAGAAAACGGCCAAAATTCTTGTGATTTTAAAGACATGCTCCACTTCTACTGAAATCAGTGCTAAATTCCCACTGTCCTCGGTCAACCTCCTAGCTTGTGCCACACCTCCTTCATATATCAAGGTACTTATATAAGCCCCAAAGTTTTGTTACCTGGATTGTTCCTTGGGTGGGGATCCATAGCTCCAGCTGGTGAATTGTGCTGCTATGTAATGCTCTCGGAGCCGAGCTGCTCTCACAGTGGGAATCTCCAAATCTAGCCAGCCCAAGGCCAGGAACGTCAAGAGAAGATGCCCACAGGAACTTAGGAACATGGTACAAGCTCCCATGGATATTGTTCTGCTGAGAGACAGATGAGGTATATACAGTTCCTGCTGCAGCTTGCAACTTCCCCAGGAAAACTATATCCTCTGTGGCTGGTGTTGCAAGGGACAGTGGTGCTGGCAACGCTTAGGTCATTGCTCTTTTCCTCCTCCCCTCCCACTTTTGAGAGGGTCACAGAAGAATCAGCTGCTGATTTCTCTGCAGAGGGGCAAATGGTGCAAAGCAAGCTCCACTCTACAAGGCACAGCAGGTGGTTTAACTGGGCCATTGCCCACCAGAACAGTAGCCAGCACTCATGTGGATCCATTTAGGTCAAGAGGAATGCAGAGCCCACCTTCATAAAAGCTTCGGCCATTTCTCCTGTTGTTAAACTCGTATTCTCAAGATGCCTTTTTATCCTCCCAACAGTGGTCTGTGACAGGAATTTACTAGGCTTCCTAATGGTGTTATTTAGTGAAAAGGTATTCTCTGTTATGGAGCACACATGTACAGGGCATATCATTATTTGCACATTCATAACCATACTTTCCTAATCAAAAAGACAGACACAGCCTTACAAGACAGAATCACTCTAAACCTTACCACTTAAACATGTTCTTCTTTTACCTGAACAAAACTGAGTGAATAGTTTACCTTGTTTTGTTTCATGTTTGGCAAGGATACTCTGTGTGATTTGACAGGGATGTCAGATAAAGACTGACTTGGGGTCCAGAAGGGCCTGCAGCCAGGTGGCTATCCCTGCAGGAAACCATTATCTCAGTCTTATGAAACATTCAATAACTTGTCATTAAGGAGCAAAGAGAAACTAAAGTTCTGTCCATTGACTTCAACAAAATGTCACACCTAAGAAGATGTTCAGTGCTTAAACACTGAAGGCCAAAGGAGAAATCTACTTTCCGACAATGAGCAACAGAGGCAGTCACTGGAGCTTGGCACCTTAGTTTGTTTTGTTTTTTAAATTAATTCTGGAAGCAAGCATTTTGCGCAAGGGTAGTTGCTAAAGGATGTTCTACAGAGCTATTGGCATCATCATCATCAAACCATCTCATTTTTTTTTTGGGGGGGTGGCGGTTATTGTACCAGTTTGAAGACTGATGCCTTTGGAGCTGGGGGGTTGGCCTAACCTCTCACTGACCACTGCAGGAAGCCTACTCTGGTATGAACCTTCCTGTTTCTAGGTCCACCAATGAACCCCTGTGCAAGATTCCATCTTGGATAGATGTAGCATTGGCATTCACCAGTAGCACAGCCACCTGAGCGGTGCTTTCTCATAAGGGAACGTTACACAGAAGAGATGTTAAGTGGTCCCCCCTCACCTAATTCTTACCCCGAGCAGGCAAAGATCATTTTGTCACCCAGCCTTTCATATTAGATAAGATCTATACCAGATAAAGAACTGGAAGGTTTCTGCTTGTTTTTAATTTGATAGTGTTTATTGTTTGTGCCTTCCTTGTCCCACTTTGAGAGCTTTCAGCTATACCAGTTATGGGGGAATATCAACTTTTGGGGGGGGGATCAGAGATGCTCATCTTCTGAATGAAACATGAGATAAACCTGATACTTGAAACTTTGTTCTCTATGCACAACTATCAAAATAATCATTAAAAATACTTGTTCTGAAAAGGCAAGAAGAATCCACTATAGCCTTTTTTAAAAGGAAAAGTTGATTTCCGGTCTATTTTCCTTACAGATGTAGTTTCTAAGATACCAGAAAGGTTTCCCCACAGCCTGTTTTCTTGGCATCATATTCAGGATAGTACATATATTTTCTATTTCTCCTTCCCCAATAATATTCCTCTCTTTTTCTTTGGTATTGGTTTGCGTATTCCCAATCTGAAGTGGACTAAGTACAGTCGTCTTTAAAAGGCCCTGGGTTCACACAAGGCTTTGTAGCTTGGGTGTTCAAGCTTCTGCCAGTCATCAACAATAGCCCTTGTAGGAAACCATCCATTTTATACCTGTTCTGCTGCCAGTCTAGATAACACAGGCATTTCAAAACTTTTAACAAAAAACAGGTACTCATTCTTCATACTGAACAACCCACATGAGGAACTCAACAAAAAACAAAACAACAACAACCCCTCTTGTATTGGATCCTGCAATGTGGAAGCAGAAAAATAAATGGAGTACAACAGTTTAACTTGCACAAGATTTTGTGCAACATCTAGTGCTTTCCTCTATATACTGCCCAGAAGTTAATTGCACAATATCCTGAGCAAGGGGAACACAACTGGAAATACAATATGTTTGACTTAGTGCATGCGGCTACCATGGTCATCATCTTGCACTTCTGCTTACATAAGAGCTCAAGCACAAGCAGAAATTTTGCCAAAGATCAAACCCACTATAACTACAATAATGATTTATCAGATATTATTAGCTAACCTTTGTGCACCAGGGCATTTTTATAAAGGTAATATAGGGCTATAGTATAACAGAATTGTTTTCAAAGATATTTTTACAAAGGGACCAGGAATGTCGTCTGTATTACTATGTATGGTATGTATCATCTGTTTGTTATATGTATTAGCCCTGGTCTTACTGCATTACTTTCTACTTTGTAGTTCCAATTTTCTGCACCACTTGACATACCATGTCTGATACTTAATACTGCATCTATTTTTTGTAATTCTAGTCCTATTGCACTGCTTCTTAGAACTCTCATGTTGTTTGATTTCATTGTTTTACATCATGAAACCCACCTTGAATCTCAGTGAGACAATAAAACAAAGGTTCAGTAAGGAGAAACACAATAATTTTATTAAATACCTTTTCACTATTCAGCATCAAAGCTTAATCTTAAAAACAAAAACCGTGCATTAAAGAGGAGGAGGAGAGGAGGAGACTGGATTTATACCCCGCCCTTCACTACCCAAAGGTGTCTCAGAGCGGCTTACAAACTCCTTTCCCTTCCCCTCCCCACAACAGACACCCTGTGAGGTAGGTGGGGCTGAGAGAACTCTTGACAGAAACTGCTCTTTTTCAAGAACAGCTGTGCAAGAGTTATGGCTTGCCCAAGATCATCCAGCCAGGTGCAAGTGGAGGAGTGGGGAATCAAACCCGGTTCTCCCAGATTAGAGTCCACATACTTAACCACTACACCAAAAGTGTGCCCACACCTGCAGAGGAGAGGGGGATGGCAACAGGCATTTTAGTGGTGGCTCATTGGCTTTGGAATGCCCTCAAGGCTTTCCTGGCACCCTAAGTGAAATATTCGGCCACAATTAAGCCATTTTCACAACTGCTAAAGACAACTTAAAATATGTATACAGCCCACAAAGAAGGGCTGTTTCAGTTCCTCATTTATTTTGTCAACAGAAAGAAGTTGATGTTTACCAGCATCACACATACTAGCTCTTTAAAAAAAACCTAAATGGGAGACAACTGCTTGCCAGATTCATTGAAAAGGTATCAGTCCTGGGGAGGGATCACCACAGTCAGTTTAATGGACTGATATTACAATGAGAGCTATTGGGTAATATTTTATGTGGAATCACAGAAAACATCATTTTGTGACATAAGCCACAACTTGGAAAAGGGAAAGATAGCACAATTTTACTCATGCAGCCACACCTGGCTTTGGTCACTACCATTCTGAGAATAAAACATTAGTTTCTAAACTATGACACATCTGTTAGTTGACAAATCTTAGGGTGCAAGTTTGCCAGTTTCCGTGGAACACCACAGCAGAGATTCTAGATGACACCTGCAGCCCCTTCAGCTATTGCTGTAAAATAAAACTTCCCATTTATGAACCTAACATTTTTCTCCCAAAGAAGAAATAGTGTTGGTAAGAATTCTCCCACCACAGAAGACCAAGAACTGATTATTTCCACTTATTGACAAAATATATTCTACTGACGCACACTGGCTGCTGGATGAAAAACAGTTGCTTCCTCTTCCTTTCAGCTGCCAGGATAGGGAGAAGGGGACAGTTTCCTGGAATACTCTCAGCACCAAACATTCCTTTGGGTGATTTCATTTCCTAACTTAAAGATGACAATGTGCATTAAGCAGTTGGGGAAAACTGCAGGTATTTTTTACTGAAAGAGAAAGCAGCCATCAAATGAGCAGTTTTACAGACCAGGTCCTGTTGTCTTTTGAAGGCAAGATATGACTATTATCTTTGCAAAGAGAAATTCCGCGTTGGAAGAAAATTAAGCAGAAGCCCACTGTACGCATAGGGATGCATAGTCATACTACCTTCCCATATATCCTGTTCAGTGCAGAACCAAAAGTGCAGTTATACAAAAGAGCATGGCTGTTGCTCTTTTGACATCAGCAAAAATTCTGCCCATACACAACTGGAATTCAAATCCTTAAAACATTAAATCTTGGATAAACAAGGTTTGGGAACTTGCTAAACTATCCAAGTTAACTGAATTGTCTAAACTAAGTGATGATCAAGTTAATGAAGCGATTTCCCCCCCCCCCATTGTTGGAATAATGTGTTACATCTTGACACTGATATATTTACCCATTGTGCAAACTTTTCATAGAGCCGTAAATGATGCAACTAGGGCAGTTTTGAAGCTTATTCAAGAAACAGGATTTAAAATCAATTGGGATAAACCTCAACTGGTGCAGAAGGAAGTAAAACACTTAGGGATATGTCTGGGCTAAGAAAGAATGGCCTCAGATACAAAAAGATTGGAAGCTATAGGAAAATTGCCAGATGCAAACAACCAGCCCATTCTTTAAGAGCAATCCTAGGAATGTTAAACTTCTCCTGGGAGTGCATTGAAGCATTTGCTGAGAAAACCCACCCTTTAAGGGTTTTTTTGAAAACAAATCACCAATGGGAACGAGGTCCAAAATAGGCAGAGATAAGTCATACAACTGAAGCAGGATTCGGTTCAGGCTTCAACTCTGGCATATTATGGAATAGGAGAGCCATTTATAGTATGGCTGGCATCAACAGATGCAGCTATTGGAGCCACTTTAATTCAGGATCAGGATGGGAAACAAAGAGTGATAAGCCTAATGCTCATAGAGCTCTCAGTGGAGGTGAGCAAAATGTCATATTTCCCTTTAGGCCTTTTCAGGCTTTTGGGTTTCCAAGCCCTTAATGGCTTCCCTTTGGCTAGTTCTGTTTATATTTATATTATCCTAGACTTGCTGCGACTTGTCATTCAAATGTATTTATAAAAATGTAATAAATTAAGTGCAGTATGAGCTAGACACATTTCCCCAGCTTGTTCCTTTGACCATGCAAAAGGCATGATCAATACTGGCCCAGTCTCAGCACTAGCACAGGTGCGACTGTGGGGGAAGGACAGGTAACTAGTACAGACATATCAACACGAATGTATGGCGAAGATCACATATCTACGCAGCCCTAAAATAAATATCTATGTAGATAAATCTACAAGTTACTACCGTGTACTACGGAATGTAACAACTCAGAAATTGTATGACTTTCCCCCCACTATCACACAGGTATGTGAAATACCCATGTCTGACTGCAGACGCAGATAAGCATTATTAGAAGCAAGTCTTTCCAAGTTCTGTGGAATTTATGCCTATTAAGTGTGCTTTGGATTGCTACCACTTTTACTTTAAATTGCTCAGACCTAATTGGTCAGACCTTTAGTGACAAGGATTTAGCATCTGTTAGGAACTGTTTTACAGGCAGTTTTAAATTACGGTTAAACAAGCTTTCAGGTGTGGTAAAGAAAAACACATAACACCTCTATCTACCCACAGCACAGGAATGAAAAAGTAGTTTATTTTTATTTTTTACACATAAAGGTCTTTATTAAAAAGTAAGGCTGATAGTGGAATTTTATTTTGATGCATAAACTTGATAGAAGTGGTACATTACAGAAATTGTATACAATTGTGGATAAACAAGTCAGTCACATATGGGTTGTTCTTTTTTAAAAATTAGGATCAATAATTAGCATAAATGTTCTCTCTCTCACCCCTAATTACATTGTAAAGTGTCTTGTATAGTCATACTCTATTGTTGGAATGACTGCTTGTACAAATTTCAAAAAAATTAGAAGGTACCTGAATATTAAATTAAGGAAAGCAAACTGGATTGTTTCACAATCTTAAGTACACAGGAAAACTAAGCAAAGCACTTTTACAAGTGTCCTGAAATTTCATCCTTCATCTAGAACCAATTATCTCTCAGGAAAAATCCAGCTCAGTAGATAAGATCAGTCTAGTACAACTTTTACATCAACTTCAAAATACTCAGACAGGTCTATGTAGCAATTTACTCTAATTACTACCACTGAAGTCAGGTGGATTTTGGCAAAGACACTTCTGATTTTTTTCTGCCTGCCATTTCTGTTCTATCAGTGTAGGCACAGAACTGCCCCCAGGAAATTGCACTCAGATTCTTGCTAACAAGTACAAACTCATTACACTTCTAGAAGACAGTACTTTATACCACTACAGAGCTACAGTGAGACCAAAGTCAGTCATGCCACCTCTAATGCTACCAGGCCTATTTGAATGCAGCAATACTTACTGAAGCTTGAACATGTAGGGGTCTTACGCACAGTTTGTACATATCCCAGCTTGGATTCCTTACAGTATTGTAGGCCTTCCATATACCTCTGGGTTTTTCCTGGCAGCAAAGCTGGCATGACTGCTTTACAGACAACCTTTTTAAAATAAATGGGTATTGCTACATCACGATGGTGTTTAATGTTACAGCAATCACTAGGTTCCTGGCTTTAATTTTTTTTTTTTTAAAAAAAGTTTCTGCTACAGTTTGCACCTTTCACCTTACAATGTCACAATCCAAAGGGCTAAAGACTTTTTAAAAAACCCAAAAAACAGAAACAGGAGATCATTGCAACAATGCTATTGTGATCTAGCAATACCTGTTTTTAAATGGAGCTGGGGCAGGAAAAAATGGGGATGTTTACCATGTGGAAATCCTACTGTCATTGTGCTGACCTGGCAGCCACAGGGAAAGCCATGGGAAATAAATCTTTGAAAAATGCTGGGGGTAGAAGAGCAGGGGAACACTTACTTTACACTTCACCAGGACAAGATTTCAAAAACCGGAGAAGACATCACAAGCCATTTAACTCTTCTAAATCCTACCCAACCAATTCAATGGAAAGGATACATATGGACTCCAAGTTCTCCTCCGCCTTCTGCCACGGTTTCAATTATTTTCTTCATCACTTCTGCATGCCTGAAAACAATATCAACATTCTTCCTTAACTCAGTAAAATTAATTAGTTTACTTATGGCTCATATGCAAGAACAGGGTAAATACTAGATGGTTTTCCAGAAGCAGAAATAAGCAAGGAGTTTTTTGGAGTTTTTTAAAGTTTGAACTGTTGATGCAACCAGCAATTGCTAATGTTCGGGTGATAGGAAAGAGATCTGCAATGATTTTTTCAATGCTGTTTTACTGTCATTAGAAATAGGACTGCAAAAAAAAAAGGAAAGAAAGAAAATAAAATATGGCAGCAGAGGATACTAGGGTGTAGTTGATGGACATATGACCCAACAAATTTCTGAAGCCAGACAAGTCTGGATGGGAGACGTCCTGAGAATGCTGTATGGGACGCCCAGAGTTCCATAGTGGAAAGAAGGTGACCCACTCGTAAAATCTATGCCATGTGCTGACCGAATCCACCAGGCTAGCCCCGGGCCCACTTATGTCTGCAGCACAGTGGAAAGCAGGGCCAGAGTGTGCTAACATCAGGCAATGACAGTCCTGTGAAGTGGACACTCTAATACTGTACAGCTCCACACAAGCAGCCAAAGCAGACATCACTGCCTGGGTATATTAGCAATTAATATCCAGAAGCACCAATTTCCAATTTACATCTGGTTAAAAAAAATTAATCAATGCAGTGTTTTCACCATGGTGCTATTACTACAATACCAGTCAGAGCTGAAGCTGGTTTGTCAGGATTCATGTATGTTAGGGATTGGATCTAACAGTGTACTCCTCTAATGGCAGAGCATTTCTCTGGCAGATGAAGCACGTTCTTACTATGGAGGGCAGCTTGCACAACAAAGAAGTGTTCTGCCACTACGAGAATAGATCACAGCATCTAACCTTATGCTTTCAACGACCCCCCTGCCTACCCCAGCCCCAGCATTTTTAGAACTGAAATACAAGGATGTTCCCATACAGTGAGTATCTTTCTATCTACTCTACTGCAAATTAGATCAAGACAGGCTTTAGTGAACTTTTTAACTTTACAGAGCCCCAGGGAGTTTGTTACTCTCTTCAGAATACTGATATGTAATGTATTTGACAGTCATAATTGTTAAAGTTGCTGAGAATCTTAAAAGTGTTGATGAGGGAAATTGCTGTGCTGGAGATGATGGATGTGATGATGGATATTTTCATGTATTTCTTCCAAACCTAAGTTTTTTTTGTCCTTACAGGGAAATGCAGGGATGCAATGAAGTGTATGACTGAAAAATGCAAACTTTCTCCAGAAACAGCTATCGAACACACAGCATTGTACAATCTCAAAAGTAGAAGAGTTGCAAAAGTTATTTGTGGAGAGCCATTGCTCTGCTGCAGATAAGCAGCAATTCTATGGAAACAGGAAGCAGCTACCCAGGTCTGCCCCCTATTTCTTATGCCCTTAGAAGAAGCTTTCATTTTTATACCATACATAGACACCCCCTTTTCCTCCACAACTCTTGTGCACAGATCATTATATATTTAGAATTCTCCCCTTGCATGAGCACATCAACACTGATAGTTGCTGCAGCCCCGGGAGAAGAGGCATCAATAATTCCTAATGCCACACTTTAGGTGGGAAAGCATTATCTCATACTAACACTGGGAGTCTGGCTTCATGAAAAACACAGAAGCTGACCCACAAAGTAGAGGCCAGTAGACTCCCAGCTAGTACTCCTCCTAAAACATGGAATCAAGCTTGGAATCATTCAGGCTTGCAGAAGGCAGATTACCCGCTGGTTTTCTCCAACATTTAGTTGTTTAGATATTTGCTACTCTAAAGGGATAGCATTTTTCTCCGCAGAAAAATTCAATAAGAGTGACAGGACTTTAAAATGAAGGCTGTCAGGACACCAACATGTGACAAGCTGTGCAAATAGACAAATATGGTTGGGCAAGTTTTTTTTTTAAAGCTGGAACCTTTATTCAATCTGCTGTGGAAAGAAGGCAAACTATTCTTAACTGTCCTGGAAGCATCTGCCACCTTCTGGAGATCATGTGAAAAATGAAAGAGAACCAGAAAAATCAGTTTTGGCTGATTAGAACCCTGAAGTGCTTCATGTTACAGGGGATTTCAAAATACAGTAAGGAAGTGCTATGTGTTTTGAACAGTTATTCTGAAATTGTGGGAAACCCTGTCAGAAGACAAAAAAGCAGCTTGACCGGGGAGTGGTGGTGGTGTCAAAACCAGAAAGGTCTACGTAGATGGCAAGATAGAGAGCTCCCGAACACCAATAAAAGAACAACAATTTCAGCTAGACAGCCCAAGCAAACATTTCTCATGTAGCAGTTAATGAAAGCATTCCCTAAGACTCAAGAAATACCTGCATGGGTGAACTGAACACATTGGAGGTGGAGGAAGGTGGGGATGGTTTTCAATAGTCACAGTTTTTTTGACATGATCTTGACTAATATCTTCATACATATGTTCTATAGTTAATGGCTGGCGTTGCTGAAAAGGAGAGAAGTAAAAAAGACAACATATGTAGCCTAGACTCTTCTTCTCTTAAAAGGAAACAGCAAAGCATCATTTGATCATAATCAAGTACCCTCATACATAATTTATTTTTCAGAGCAGACAAATCCATTTTGTTTTATAGATGAGGTGCCACTCTAAGCCCAACTAGAAAGTAGGATTCAGGTCCCTTAAACAAAATGCAATGACTAGGAGGCCACATTTGGAACTGCGATACCTCCAGTGCAAGTGCCACACAAGGAGAGAACTTGGCTCTAGACAAAGAAGTCAGTAACCTAATCTCAGCTTTTATTAGAAGAACAAGTTCGCAGCCCTTTAAGGCTATCAAGTATGTGGGCCACACTATAAAATGTTAGAGATGGGGCGGGGTGGAAATGAACCCTGAGGAAAACATTGAGGCACTTGAACAGGCTCCCTCCCTGTGTTTTAGAAGCAGAATTATGCAACGTCCAATGTGCATATATTATGCTTGGCAGTGTTTTTTCCTGGGTCTAGTTACCTTAGTACAGATTTTTTAATAGCAACTTCTAGAGGACACTGTCATGCACTTCTTTAATTCTTGTCCAGAGGAAGTCAGACAGCCATAGGAGCAAAACATGAAAGAGCTTTGTAGCCTGGGGTAAAAGGCACTGGCAGAGGGAATATTTACTTTCTGTTTAGAATATCACTATGCCACCCTCTTCAGAGTCCTGCGTGAGGCAGCTTACAATTTAAAAAATTATTATAAGCAGGATTCAGGAGCAGCTTTTGTCTCCAGGAAGTTTTTTTTTTCAACTACAAAATTATAAGCAAGAATTAATCTTACAAAATTTAAAACAATCTCTATTTACTGCCTGTATGTCTACTGTAGGGGCAAGGAAACAAGACCATGAGCCTTACAAAGAAGTGCAGAAAATCTGTCTCCTTCCACTATATTGTGTACCGGGTCTCACATATTACTCCTAAAGCACCATGGTCTCATCATGTGCAGAAAGTTTGAATCTATGCTTCACACATTAGAGGAAGTGGGAAAGCAAATACACAAGTACCATACATGTCTACTTTCCAAGCTTCTCTAACATTTCAGTGACTTCCAAGTGTGAGCATGCACTAACAACACCCACAGTCCCCCAGCCCCACACATTTAAGTTCACAACTAAAAGCCCCACTGAGAAGCAGCAACACTGCGTTATGCACAAGAAAGCAGTGCATATACAAAAGCCTGCAGATACACATCAGAGATATTCTGTTAGTGTAGGAGTAAATTGCAGTTTCTAGAGTTAAGTGCTTATAATGCAAGGAACACCTACTACTCATTAAGAGAAAAGGTTGTCACAAAAGTGATTTGGGAACAGAAGGCTGGAGTACATTTGTTTCCACATGTTTGCATTGCCTTTGCTGCAATCCTGTTTGACTTCTTGACTGAGTCATTTAAATACAACCTATTGACAGTTCACTTAACTGATGGGATCTGAGCAATTTCAAAAAACAGTGTACCTCATCATAACCAAACAACCAAAGCCTTGGTGTTTGGTAGTATTTGTCATATGTGATATAAAGGTCATATGTCCTGGTTTGTAGAATAGCTTCTTCCTCTCCGACATCAGTTTTAGTCTTGGCAGCTTCTACTATTTTCCTTGTATCCACTGTTGCCTGATCAAGATTAAAGAATCAAATTAGCAGCTGAAAATGGTCAGATGTTGCCTATTCCACCCTTCCTATTTAGTTCAGTGTCCACAGGGATTAGGTGTTTCTATGAATTAAGATAACAGTGCTTTAACTTAGTCCTTCAGCCATTTTCTGCTACTGAAACAGTCCTGAAATCAGAAGCAGGATTATTGTTGAGGTGGTGGCACAGGGGATTTATCCTCTGGTTAAACATCTGAGCTGAACAGGACTGCTGTCAGTTCTAGCCCCGCACTGGTGTGAGCAACCAGCCTTGTCCCCAGCTCGCCATCCACCCAGCGGTTCGAAAGCTTCGGCGAGTAGATAAAATGGGTACCACTTCTTAGAGAGAGTGGGCACAGTAAACCCCTGGTGAGGGTGGTGTTAGCCGACGAGCAGAAGGTCCGCGCGTAAGATCAAAAGCCGAGAGAGATTTACGCAGCATCAAAAAAGTAGCCTGTAATGGGCCATTCTGGTCAGACGGTGGCAGTGGTGCGCTGCGACTGAGAAAAATGCTGACGACATCAAGCGACGCCGACTAAAGAATGCTGCCGGAACACGTCTGATGCTTACAAAACGCCGAGTGAGAATGCTGCCGGAACACGTCTGAAGCTTACAGCTGACCAAACTCCCCGTCGACTGCGAAAATGTGTGTGAATTAAAAAGATATGTATGTTGTCCTCCCTTACCCCAATCATTGTTAGTCCCGTGTGAATTCATGAGTAACTGTAAAATCGCTCAGAGCCGGCAGCTCTGCAAGGATTGAGCGATCAATAAATTGAAAGATTATTATTATTATTATACTCACCTCATCGGTCTCTAACAGCCCACTCTCTTCATATTCTGGAGAGGAAAAAACACTTTAAGAGTTGGGGGTTTTGTTGCTGTTAATTGTCCCTTCCATCAACACACATTCAAAGAACAGTACACTTGAGACTTGCTTTGGTTTTTAAGTCATTTAGTTGCGCACACACCATGTTAAAAACTAGTTGCTTTCTGTTTCCTGCTCAGGTAGGCTGTGGAAACAGTGAAGCAATGTCTGGAGGCAGTTTCGGGATAAATGACAGCTTATAAACGGAATCTTAACAAAATGGAGGTGCTGCTGGTGGGCAACAATAGTGACCCAGGAACTGAGTTGTTTCCTGTTTTGGCTAGGATTGCACTCTCCCCTAAATGAGCAAGTTCACAGCTTGGGGGTGCTGCTGGAACCAGGCCTCCTGTTGGCTAAGCGGATGGCAGTGGTGGCCAGGAGCACCCCTCACCAGCTGTGGCTTTTTCTAGGCAAAGGAGATCTTGCCATTATGGTGCATGCCCCGGTAAAATCTAGGTTATTTTACTCCAACGTGCCCAAAATGAAGCTGACCTTGGACTGGTACAGAATGCTGAATGGATGGGTTGTTGGTAGCATATTATTTCAGGTCTTGTTCCAACTAGACTGGCTCCCAGTTTAATTCCAGGCCCATGCAAAGTGCTAGTACTGACCTTTAAAGCCCTATAGAGCTTGGGACCAGCATACCTTAAAGAATGCCTACTCCCATATGAACCTAGCCAACCAACTATTAGCATCCTTGGTGCCTGCATCAACTGAGGATGAGATGGGTGGCTGCCTGAAAAAGGGCCTTCTTGGTCATGACACCAAAACGATGGAATTCCCTCCCCAAGGAGAGTCATCTGTCTCCCTCTATAATTGTCTTTTTGTTTTGCTTGGCACTGTCTCATTCATGTTTGTGCTTTTGTTTAATTGCTGCTAGTGTATGTATGTATGTATTTTAAAGATGATAAATGTTTTTGATTGTTTGCTGCTTTGGAGACCTCAAGAGGGATGGAAAGGCAGTATTCTGAAA
Organism: Gekko japonicus; assembly: GCF_001447785.1. NCBI lineage: Eukaryota > Metazoa > Chordata > Lepidosauria > Squamata > Gekkonidae > Gekko > Gekko japonicus. Next base: position 75,433 of record NW_015165885.1, read on the forward strand.
AAAATAAATAAAATCTTTATCTCCAATTACTATTACTTTGTTGCATAAAGAGGTCATTTCCTCAAAGGAGCTCACAGTGACCCTTGATATGTTCAATCCTGTGAGAGAGGTTAAGCTGAGAGATTGTTACTAGCCTGAGGCCACCCAAAGAGCATCACACAAGCAGGTATTTGCATCTGATCCTCTACATTCAAGCCCAGCACTCCACATGGTACATGCATCTTAGATATTAAAAGGCATTCCCCATCAGTCCTCCTGCCCTAAATCCACCCACGTCATCATCTAGCCTGTCCTTCATGGGTAGTGTTTTCATCACAACCCCCTTACCCTACTGAGTTCTTATAGCTGTAAAGCTCTCCCTAAGAATGAACCTAAATCTTTTCACATGCAGTTTCATATCATTACTTGCCTTGACCACAGAGGACAAGAGGAATAACTGATCCTTCTTCTCCTTAAGGCAATTTCCACATACATGAACAACTGCAGTGGAGTTTGAGACAGGATGCTGGACTGAATCTTTCACAAAATAAGATATCCATGTTGCACTGTAGTCAAATAGGAGCACTGTGTTCTAGCTATATAACCAAAGGAAGTACATTCTAGTGAACTGTGCCTCATTGACAAGAGGCAATTACCTTCCATATCAGCTGCCTCTCCCTCCTCATCCTCATCCTCTTCACAGGATCCTGAGCGTTCTGGTAATTTTATGCTATCCTTTGAACACAAGAGGGGGGAAAAGTACCTTACAGTTAACATTTTACAGAACTTCTCAGCCACATGTGACAAACTGAGTGCTACAGAACCTTAAGATTCCAGCAATGCCATGAGCTAGGAAGCCCACCATTCACTATAGTACCAAACCTAAGATGCAAAAATGTACTCTGGACCGTCACTTTGCTCTAGGTTTCCATTTCTGAACTAGCCATATGTCCTTATCACAGCTCTGCACCTGTGAACTTTAAAAAGGTTACTAAATTTATCAGCATGTTGAGATAAATCTATAGAAGAGCCCTAACTCAACCAACAGGCATGCTGTGAGTTTGCTGCTCTGGGTAACAGGAAGCACCTATTTACTGTTACAATCCACTGGAAACATGAAACAACACTGGTTTTTAAGGAGAGGGATAACTCCTACAAGCTGCGTATGCTGAGCTTTTACTAGATTTACAGAGCAATTGGGGGGAGGACAATCAGAATAGGGAGCCAACTGACCCCCATGCCAGGGTAACTCGGATTTATGCTGGTGTAAAGGGCATTTATGATGGCACAGGACATGAGTGAGGCTGTGCACTTCCACTGGTGCAGCTGCACCGCAGTTGCACACCAGCTGAGTGACAGTGGAAACCCATGCACCAGTGGATATGTGGCCATGCCAGGGGTTGTGGTGCCAGTCAGTTGGCTCCCAAAGTGTTTTCAGCATGGGAATACCTCCCAGAAGAGGCACAAAATTGTGCCAACAAAAATCCTGGTGCAGCCCACTGGCAGCCATGGTAACTCCTAATTCATCCCCCCCCCAGCTGCGCCCATGCCCACAGGAACCCAAACAGTCAGGAAACTGAACAAGCTACCACCCAATCAGCATATCCCACTTCCATGCTGGCCCCACTCCTCCCTGGCACCCAATGATGGCCTGCTCCACCCCATAAATGGTTCCAGGAGGTCGCCCCACAACTTCAGAGATAGGAAATGTGGCACACTAAGCTATCTGACAACTCCCTGCTGTGCGAACTTAGAGCAAGCAGGGAGGCACTTTGGTGATGGGAAAAGCACAGAGAGGGCACTACAGGGCAAGCACTTAGTGCTAACAACCAAGGAGGAGGGCAAAGTCCATACTCTGTGGCTGACTTCTGCCATTTCAGAACCCTAACAGGTACCCCTCCTTTGGACGCTCAACCCAAAGGGGCAACCACACACTGACAGGTAAGCAGAGGAAAGGAACTCCCTCCCCACCCCATCTGTGACTTCCCCTGAGGGCTGCCCAATGACAGGTCTACAAGGAAGGGCTCTTGGGTGCCTTGGGTGTGGATGACTGGGCAGGTACCCCACCCCCTCCACCCCTGCCTGTGATGTGCACTGGACTACACCCCCTTGCCACATGGTCCCTGATTGGTTCTGGCTGCCCTGTCCATTGCAGTGCCACCACCACAGCGCAACGCCTCCACTGACCACAGCGGTGCAGTTGCTATGGTCGCTACCTTAGTTACACTCAGAAAACAATGCAAACCAACTGATTTTGTCTGTTGGCTGCTGTGTAATTTACCCCCATAGGGAAAAGACTAGTGGCACCATAGTTACACCACGGCCAGCCACCGCAACGCAGGTGCAACAGAGGATTGTTCTGCCCACCCGCTAGCATATTACTTAAACGTTCACAAGGTAATACCTTGCTTTCCAGTGTGATCTCCTTAACAGATTCCATCACTCCTGTAACACCTGTTAAGAAAACAAGATGCAGTCAGAACTAAGGAGAAACCTACTCACAGGATTGTACAAACTACCGCTCACACTGCACCATCCCACCCATTGATGGCAACAGCGATTCAGAACATTGAACAGCTGCTTATTGAAGGGAGTAAAGATTTAGATTCAGTAAGGAAAACCAAAACTTGAAGATGATTTCTACACTTCATATACATTTTTGTATATTTATTTATGTATTGTATTTATTTATACACTAGAGCACTTTTGAAATATATGAGAATGGAGGTGATTTGACAGGAACCGCTGTCTGAACTTTTAAGCTTAACAAGCAAGATAAAGGAACTAGAATACCTGCATTGTGAAACGTGTCTACCCATCCTCCATCACCATCATCTTCTTCTATAATAGCTTCCAATTCATCAGAGTACTCCATCTGTTTACACCGTTTGTAGCATGGCACTGCGAAAACCACAAACTGGATCTCACACACAAAATAAACCAGAGAAAATCTTGCAAAGTTTTTGGAACCATGACCTTTTCAAAGTACTGATTGCTAATTTGTATACACTTCAAAAATTTTCTTACAAGTTCATATTTAATCAAAAAAAATTATTGCCTTGGTGAACTGAGACTTTTAATGCATTTTAATCTAACACTGAAGAATACACATTTTGAGTAAATTTAGACACCAGTATATTGAAGCATATAGGAACTGGTGGGAACTGCATTTGCACAGCTTACATAGCATAAAGGGAAAATGTCTATGAGCTGGAGTACTACCTAGGACATTACATTCTGTAGTATAAAATGTAAACCCATGCATTTTAACAAATTTGTAACAAATTTCTGTTATTGACAAGGGACGCACCAGCTAGAAAAAAGAAGAGGTAATACTCTTTGATTACAAATGGAATATGAGCTACCAGTATACTAATGCTGCAAAAGGTGTCTAGCTCCTGGATACAATTTTAGTGCAATCAGAGGTAGCATCCTTATACCAGGTACAGTGAGATCACATCTAGAATAATGTTATGAACATTATGATACAACAGTTTGTTATTTATCCACGAAAGGTAAATATTAGAGGCTCCAAGGATTCTCAACATTTACACCATTACCCCAAAATAGAGATAAATGTCAAACTTTTGGGGCACAGAATTTTTGAGGACTGTTGTTAGTACATGTTCAGTCACAACTACAAACCATTGGTTTGTAAAAATGGTACTTACCATTTTTAGTGACCAAAAACTGTTTGTCTGTTGGGAGATAAGCCTTGACCTTTAATTCTTCTCCCATAGCCCTTCAAGATACAAAATAAGACTGTGACAAACTGCAGAAAATTAAATTACACTTCCTACGGAAATACTATGTTTCCAAACAAACAAGACTGTAGGACTGCACTATTCTTAAGCAATATTGTGCCAAATAGTTAAAGATGGGCAGAGAATCATGGTGGCAGCAGGACAGGGAGGGGTGGGGGAGAGTGTAATCTCCATCTGGTTTGAAAGGGAAACGAGAGCAATGTAATCTCCATCTGGTTTGAAAGGGAAACCCTGGATAACACGGATGAAAAAACGGATTACTTTTTGCCATGTGAAGTCTCTGATACAAGTACAAATTGAGCACCAGGAAAAACCCTGTTGTAGAATCAGCCACTATTATAATTGTAAAAAAAATCCCAATAATTTTAGGATTGGGAAATCAATGTCCAGTGGTTACCTAATAATGTCACAGAAGAGACCCTCTGCTGGTATTCTTAGTATTTGTCTTTGAATGTTCTTGCTACACTTACAAGATAAAATTACTAAAACTATTACAAATAAATATTCATTTTAGCAGTTTATAAATGATTAATCACCTGGATAAAGTATCATGTCAGGTACCCATGACGGTCTGCTGCAGCAAACACAAAAAGGAGTCTTGTGTGGTACCTTCAAGACTAACACGTATTAATGCATAACCTTTTGTGGACCTCATTAGATCCTTGCAAGGATATTAGCAGGTCTCTGATTAGTTATGACAAAGGCAATTTGACTCTAATGGCAATGGAGTCAATACAAGCTTACAAGCACTATGATAGGTATATGAACAACACTTTCAGGTGCTCATAGCAGCTAGCACTGAATTGTAATGAATGCAGAACTTCTGACCAATTAGTTCAGGACCCATTAAATGAAAATATCTGTCAAGACAGAAAAGTACTAGCAACTCACACACAACACAAGGAAGAGGTTACATCATACTTCACATAATACACAAAAGAAATAAAGCAAGCTTTCTTCCTCAATGTCCACTCAAATGCCAGGAATCTAAAATTTAGAAAGGAGAAGATGCTCCCCATCTCACACAAGTAGTACAAGTGGTAAAAGCCAGATATCCTTCTTGCTTCAGAACTAGATGGGAGAGGGTATGCCCCCTTTATTCACATTGGGGAAGACTCATATATATATATTTTCCTTAAGGAGCATATAGGATCAACAGCTGAGTGCTCTTCTGATGTGCATCTGGTAGAATCTTACTTACCATTGCCAAGTAGGACAGTGGTGAACTAAATGGTCTCCAGCCGCTACAAACTGTCAAATGCAAAAGAGCAGAATGTTGCCTTATATATGACGTATACAGAGCTGCACCAACCCAAGCAGCTTTATCATCATGTATAATGTGCCACCCAAACTGATCAGTGCCAACATAATAATTTATCTACTCTAATTCACAGGGAATATTTCTTGCAGTGGTAAACTGGGCTTGCTGCTAGCTAGATTCGGACAATGCAGAAGTGTCGAACTCCTTTTTTACAAGAGCTGGATCTGACATAAATGTCACCTGGGCCTTGTGTGCCATAAAATGTAACCTGAGATACCAGAGATATAAACTTTATAAAGTATCGCAAACCGAGGCAAACAAAAAAGGAACCTATAAGATCTGTTAATAAATATTTAAAATAGACCTGCTTCTCCTCTAACACTCAGGAATTGACACCAGATAATTTAACTATATCTACTTATTCTCTGTCAAGTATTTCTAAGGTTCCATTTTCCTACAAAAAGGTTGCCATTTTGAGGAGTTTGCAATCCTTCTCTGTCCTTTCACACATTTTGCACCCAACAGTGCCCACAGTTTCCTTAAACTGCTAGTGATGGGGGGGGCAGGTAGAGGGACTCATCATTGTTGCTTAGGCAAGCAAGCAGACACCTCCTCACAGTTGGCTGAGCACCCAAACATGCATCCCAGTGATGGAGAACATGGCCTGATTGCCTTGACAATGAGAACACATTCCATCTTCTTCTGACCCAGCCATTTGGATAGTTTCACCGTTTTTGCAAAGAGGCAGGTTCATTTCACAAGGGACAAAAATATTGTGAAATGCTGCCCTCTCCTCCTGTTTGTCAAACTCTGTCTCTAGTTTGCCATGATTTGTAGGGGGAGGGAAATTCCTGAGGGGTGTGTGAGTGGCTGAGTGTGTGAACCACTCTATCGTAGGCCACGTAATTCTTCTCAAGATACCTCCCTTCACCAGGGATGACCTTGAAGTCAAAGCCAGAACCTTAGTTCTGACACGGTACAGCCTGGAACATGATTATTTCTCAATAAACAAATCACTGCCAGGGAGTGTTGTTGAGAGTAACTTTGTCCAGGAGTCTGCCACCATTTCAGCACAGTTCTGTTGATTACTTTTAGACATTTAACAGGTTAATAAAAAACCACAACTTAACCCAGAACATGTCTTGAAGTTTGGCTTTCTTTCAATAAAAATCCACAAGATTTTTTCCCTTGTCCCTTCTACCCTAAATGTAACAATACCATTTTAATCACATTGTCTAACTTCCATGTGGTACTATGGCAATCTTTTGTCTGGTGTTCTGCACTGCAAACTGAAAAACTACATTTCCTAAAATTGCTACAAAATTAAATACTGATATTTCTTTGATTAAACTCTTACAAATGATACCTAGAAAGTAAAGAAGTCAGTTTCCCTTTAAAAAGAGAAAGGCAGAAGGTTGGAGGCTGAGTGGCAAAAGGAACACAAGGAGAGTACAAAGTGTTGCACTTTTGCATAGATCCACCACAGTCGCAAGAAAGCATCTTTGTCTGAATTTGTAAGAGATCATCTGACATGGAAAACATCAGTTCTGCTTCTCCCATTTTGTGCCAGGTTTATTTTTGACCAAGTAACTAATATTTTCTCAAATTTTTCCATTTATGGTTTCCCCATCTTCTCTGGGGATTGTAACTTTTTTTCTGAGTCTTATACTAAAGGTGAACTTAATGTTAATTTCCCAAAGACCTTTCAAACAAGTCCTATTCCTGCCACATCACACAACATGAAGTATGTGTTGATTGCTTAACACAAACTGGAAAACAATGAAAAACATGAACTTATAGACAAAAGACCACAGCTTGACAAATACTGAAAGGTGCACTACAGTTCCTCATTTTTATAAGAGAGCAACAACAGGGAACTGAGAAACAGCATATTGCTAAGACCAAGAAGAAATGCCTGATCTTTACATAGTGACCTAGTACTAGATAACTCTAACGGGTTCTATTGGAGAACATTTAACACAAGCAAACAGACGAGCATGTTGTAATATCTGCACACTTCCCTTTACAGACTTCTTTGCCAACAGCAGTACAGCATAACTTTGTTTCATAGCCGAATCCTATGCATATTTACAAAGAGGCTGATCCTCCTATGTTCAATCGGACTTCCAGTTATCATTCTGAGCAGCTTTTCCAAGGAAATATTCAGTTATTTTAGCTAACTAGAGCATCTTGTTCCAATCATAACTGGCAGTAACAGGAACTAGCAAACCTTTCTAAAGGAACTTCATGTTTGTACTACTTTCAAATGACACACAGAAAAACATATAAACAATGGAATACCTACCTCTTCAGGAGTGATCACTCCAGTTTCTTTAAACTTGGACTCCTACCATAAAAAAGATAAATACATTAAGGTATCTGCAAACATCATGAAAACAAAGGTTCAAGAAAAAGAAAAGGTTACACTAGCTGGCACCTATACTTTCTGGTCAGATTATCACTTGTAGCACTGAAGGCCTTAACTTAGGCCTTCCCAACTTCTTAAGCACATGAAAGAACACATTTCCATCCAGAACCATAAGAGTTATCAAAAAAACCATACAACCAAAACATGCCTGTCTCACACTCTCACTAATTTTTCTATGAAGCAAAAAACACTATCAGCATTCCATGTCTTTTATAGATTTTTCTTTGAAATCAGACCTAGTTGTAGGTTTTCAGAACCTCTAGGAAACTGCTTATCCCATGATCTCAAGTTCCTTTCAGCATTCTTCCAAACACAGAACTTTGCAAACTTTGTTATCTTCACTGCTACCTAGTCTTATAAGCATTTAATTCGGTGGGAGAGGGAGCAGCCCCTACAGTGCTGGACAAAATACTGTTCTATTAAATAATAATTTTGAATATGCTAGGAAATTATGGGTTTCCTGCTTAAACTGTTTTTAACACACTTCATCATTAGATGCTAGCACAAACATTTCACTCTGATATGAAAAATAAGTGTATAAGATTAAGGAATTTCTAAGCATTTAAAAACAACATGTCCCCTTGCAAATGCTCGCAAAGAGTCGGACTCGACTGTGCGACTGAACAACAACAACAACAACAACTGTAAGGACAGATACAGAAATCCCAGGTTCATATTCCCTCTCTGCACTCAGTACTTCAGAAAGCTGTTGTGGTAACACTTACAGAGCCTTGCATATACCATCCTGAATCCTTGAAGGAAGCACAGGATATAAATATGACAAAAATTTTAAAAGGTTCCCAACTTCTTAGAAAAGTACTTGCAAATATTATAGAAGTCCCAGATACTCTTTCAGAATTGGATACTCTTTCAGTTTCATTCTAGGATACTTTTTCACTACCCTTCAGTGTACAAGAATGAAATCAATGCAGAATGCTGTTCTTGCTACATGACTGCAAGCTTTGTCCAGGACAGTTCCTGACCATTCTTGGTTTTCACACACACATTTCAAATTCTTCAGTCACCTAGATCATACATATGATTTGGTCCATAATTAAAAATAAAATTAGGAAAGAAGCTAGTGGGAAGGCTACATTTTATTTTCTCTTAACCTGGATGTATCTTCAGTTTAAAGAACTGTATAAAGCAGGAAATTCAGAATCAGATGTTTTACATGAAGGGGGAGGAAATTAGAAATACATAGGTCAAGGGTCACAATCAGTGTTACTTTTGTTCTTCCTCATAAACACCACAAAGTTGGCTTAGGAGCCTATTCTTTGAAGCCATAACCCTCATTTACTTTACTGAGCTTAAGATTCCTATATATGATTTAAAGCATTACTACTAAATTAATTTGTAATTTCTGCATACTTGAATAAATACATTATGCATTACAAAACATGTATAGGAACCCTAACTCCCAAAAGAATGTAACGTATCGTATGTAGTTTGAGCTGTCCTGCCCATGAAATGTTTGACGATTTTGTTTAATCTATGGGAGGGGCACAGCATCTTTGCAGCTCTGTGAGCTTTAATTGATGACCTCCATTTGAGTGTAGACAAAGGCCAAGCCTCTCTGTTGCTCTTATTGGATTAATCTGAAGCCTGATACAGTAGAACATGCCATCTTGTTGAGATGCCTGGAGGCAGAAGACATGTGCTGAAATGGTTCAATCATTCTTCATCAGACTCAAAGGGTTGCTATTGAAAATCAGTTGTCATTGGTGTGGGACCTAGGGCTGCCAAGCCGTGGCGGGGGATCCGCACGTCTTCACAGGATCCCTGCCGCAGGAGACAGCGATACGCGTTGCACCGCCGTCGCCAGGATGTGACACTACGCGTCGCTCTGGCAACCGGGCTGTTTGGAGTCCCGTTGCCAGAGCGACGCATAGCGTCACATCCTGGCGATGGCGGTGCAACGCGTATCACTGTCCCCCGTGGCAGGGATCCTGTGAAGACGCACGGATCCCCTGTCGCGGCTTGGCAGCCCTAGTGGGACCTATTGTGTGGGGTTCCACAGGATACAATTGCATCCCCCATGCTTTTCAGCCTCTATGTAAAGCTCTTAGGTTGGTTATCAAACTAAAATTAAACCCTGAAAAAAGGAGGAGGTCTTGAAGGACATTGTTCTCCCCACTTTTGATGGCGTTCAGCTGACCCTTGCTGATTTAGTGAAAAGCCTTGGGCTAATATGAGATCCAGCTTTATTACTGGATAGGGTTGCCAAGTCGCGGCGGGGGGGTGTAGGTCTTCACAGAATCCTTGCCGCGGGGACAGCGAGACGCATTGCGCCCGCTGTCGCCAGGATCTGACGCTACGCGTCGCTCTGGCAACAGGGCTCCAAACAGCCCCGTTGCCAGAGCAATGCATAGCGTCATGTACTGGCGACGGCGGTGCAACGCGTCTCGTCGTCCCCGCAGCAAGGATTCTGCAATGACATGCAGATCCCCCGCCGCAATTTGGGGAGATTTGGCAGGCCTATTACTGGAGAAGCAAGTTAATGCAGCTGCAAAAAAAAGATAATTTTCTACCAACTCAGCCTAACCCCTTACCTTGATATGGCTGATCTGGCCACCTAATTCAAGTCTCAGTAACATCAAGACTAGACTACTGTACTGCACCGTGTATTGGTCTCCCCTCAAAATCAGTTGGGAATCTCCAACTAGCCCAGAATGCCACAGTTCAGCTATTAGCAGGAGATAGACAGAGATCATGCACATTACTCCCATTCAGGCTCAGTTTAAAGTATTGGCTATCACAAATGAAGCCCTACATGGCCTTGGCCCCTCTTATTTGCAGGATCACCTCTCCCCCTATGCTCTGCCACAACTTTGCTCATGTCAGCAGGGGCTTCTGGAGGTGCCAACCTACAAATAGGCGAAATGAACAATTGTCCATACACATGCTTCCTTCATTGTAGCTTCCGCCTTGTGGAATGGCCTGCCTGAGGAGATCAGGAAAGCTCCCACTGTCCTGGCTTTCCACAAACTATTAAAAAACTGAACTATTCAAGAGGGTCTTTCTGTACAGGTAATAGGGCTGTATTGCACAAAATAGGTTCACAAACGTAGTTGGATAAATGATTAGGGACTGTGGTCTATACTGGTGCGTACAGTTTACTGTTAAGTAGGATCGTATTATATCATTTTTGTACTGCTTAATGGGTCATGTTAATACCTATGCTCTGCTTCAGCTCCTTCTGGTGGTCCCAGATTTCTAAAATCCCAATACATTGGCTACTGAATGCCCCATTTTGTTGATTGCACTGACTCACTACGCATAATCCACCTTGCGTCCCTGTGAGAAAGATGGACTAAATAATGTAAATAAATTAAAATAAATAAATCCAGCACAAAGTGAGACAACCTGCCTTCTGGAAGTTGTCTGCAGTGCACCAAGAACTTGAAGAAGGGTTGATAAAGCAGATAGGTATTTGATAGTTCATATGTCGACAGCTGCAAGGATAGTATATGCCAAATATTGGAAAATAATGGAAATACCAACGAAATAAGAGTACGTGAACAAGCTATTTGAAACGGCGGAAAATGACAAACTGACACTTGAGATGAGAGCCGGTACAGAATGGACTTTTAAAAAAACTTGGAAGAGATTCTACGATTGGTATAATGTAAATGTAACTGATAGATAAATGTAGTAATTTGAGAACGCAGAAAAGATAAGATTAGTAAAATAGATAACAAATTTAGAAATTTAATAAGCAGAAGAAATAATAAAGTCTCTTGTTATATGTTATATGTTGTGGGGGGTAGTTGGGGGTTGTTTGTATGTATGTAGTATATAATGGGAAAAAATAATAAAAGTGTACCCTCGGGTACTTTTTTTAAAAAAAGAACTTGAAGAAGGGTCTTGTACTTCGTCCTGGGCATCCAAGGTCAACTGGCCCACTAGAAAGAAAACAAGCATGGTGTGGCACTTGGATGTCAGATTAGGATCTTGGAGACCCAGGCTCAAATCCCCATTCTGCTTTGGAAATTTACTGGGTGACCTCGGGCCAGTCAGACACTCATCCCAACCTGCCTCACAGGGCTATTGTGAGGGTAAAATGGAAATCGGGAGAACGCTGCAAGGCGGCCACTCTGGATCCCCACCTGGGAGACAAGTGGGGTATAAGTATCAAGCAAATACGGGCGTAGGTACGTCGACCCTATGGAGTTCTCCGAAGCAGCGAGCCTGCCCGGGGGGGGGGGCCCTCCTTCGTCCAATGTGGTCCTAACGGCGTCACTGAGGGAGAAGAAAGAGAGAAGGGTGTCTCTCTTCACAGCCCGACCGCACTCCTTTCCTGCAACAGCCGCCCAGCCACTCCATCCCGTGGGGCTTATGTGGGCGGTGCCTCACCTTCAACACCGGCGTCAGGTACTCGGCCACTTCCAGCGCCTTCCCTTTCACAGTGTTGATGACGCTCTGCATCCTGCCTCGTCCCGCAGGCAGGCAAACCAGCCGGGGAGCGCGCGCACCCCTGTCACCTGCGCGGAGCAACCAAACCCGAGCAAGCACCCAAACGGCGCCTTTCCACCTTCCGGAAGACCACAACCACCAATGCTTTTTCCTCCACCTACTGTCTCCAATGGAGGGATCACATGAACGGGTACCCTAACACGTGACCTTACTGACCCTCCCTTTCCCCTGGCCGCTGTCTTTTTCTGTTCCCGGAGGTGGCCGTTGCGCCTGCGCAGGAAAGAGAAATGGGCGGAGGGGGAAGCTGGCGGTCCGCCTCTGTCAGTCTACTGCTGTATTCTGTCAAAAGGGGCCGGTGTCACGTGATGAGAGGAAAGGGCGGAGGGAAGCGGCTGCCTGGATTCCTCTGCGGAGGGGTAAGCAGCGAGAAGCTGAGACAGGTGGAGAAAAAAAATGCCCGGAGAGAGAAAACCAACAGCCGTCAGGTAACCGCGGCCATTCGGAAGAAAACAAGCACTCCTCCTCCGTCTCTTATTGTGCAATGATAGCGTAAGTTGCCTATGTTGGAGGAAGAACATTTCCAGGAGAGGGTGGTGTGAACGCGGTTGGGCGGGCTCTTTATTTTGTATTCTGAATTCATGGGGGTGACCCAGCTCTGGATGGCTAACACCATCCTTGTTTCACATCTCGACCATGAGTAGGTGGTCTTAGCCAAGCCACTGTACTCTCAGCCCAAAGCTGCCCACTAAAGTGGCCACGTTCTTGCATTTGTTCTTGGTTTCTCTCTGTTTATATTTTATTCCTCCATACCGGTACATACGTACAAATGTCTGCCAATCAAGGATCCATGCCCTGTTTAATCTGAGAATGTGGTTTCTAGTCCACGAAAGGTTATGCTGCATTTAAAAAAAAAAGTATTTCACATCACAGAACTCTAGCTAGTTTTTGCCTGACTTGGCTAAATATCTGGAACTTGTCACATCCTTTTTTTTGTTGTTCAGTCGCACAGTCGACTCCGACTCTTTGCGACCCCATGGACCACATCAAGCCAGGTCCTCCTGTCTTCCGCCGTCCCCTGGAGTTTGCTCAGTTTCGTGTTCGTTGCATCGGTAACACTGTCTGACCATCTCATCCTTTGCCGCCCCCTTCTTTTGTTACCTTCAGTCTTTCCCAGCACCAGGTTCTTTTCCAGTGAGTGCTCCCTTCTCATTTGGTGGCCAAAGTATGCTTTTAACAGCAGTATGAACTTCAGAAGTTTAACATGGAAAAAAAATTGTTACCATAGAAATAGGGGGAAAGTGTATGTTGACGCTGTTTTTAAAGGCCCAAGAGGTGGCAACTCAGTCCCTGTCTGCAGTATGTTGGCTATAATATTTAGTATCCATCTGTGTTATATAGTTGTTGAAAGAACAGTGTACATGAGATACTTTAGATACTTGAAATGTGATTCATAAGTGTAAATTCTTATGATCATGGGTTGGATCCAGCAATGTGTGAGGGAAAGGGAAATGTAATTGGTGCAGTTCCACTTGTGTATGCAGTATCTATTTATTTATATAAGAGCTGCAGCAACATGCAGTACATTGCGGTTTTTTACAAAATAACAATGCACAGATGAAACAATATTTGTGTAAATGATTAGTTTTTTTGTTTGAGGAACAAAAGAAAGCACTGCAAAATTATTGAAAGCTATCCTTCTTCTCCACTCTTTGAAGATCAATTTTTAAGGTAGTAGTTGAGCTTCTCTCCTTTCCAGTATGGAAGCAGGGCTAGCCACCCTGCAGTAAGGTTCATGTGAATGGTTGAACAGTTATCATGCTGTGTCACTATGTAATTAAGGCTAGCAAGCAGATAATGCTGAAAGATAAATCATGCCCATTGCTCCTTTTATTTTTTAAAAAAAGTCTGCATACACCCTGAATGACAGCATTACTGATCTTGAGTTGGTCAGCTGGTGAGTTGGTCAGTTGGTGTGAGGTCAGCTGTCAGTAGCTACAGGGAATGTCCCTCACAAGAACTTCCACGAATGCCTGTTGACTCCTTTACCATTGTACCAGAAGTGTTTCAAGGAGTTCCTGCAAAAGAGTTGCAGTGTTGTACCATTTTGTGCAACATCCTCCACTGGCTCCATCCCATATTGTGTTATCTGTTTCTTCAGCCTGATGTGTGCGTTGTGCTGGATCAGTGCACCCAGATTCCAAGAGAAATCCCTTAAGGGCATACCCACTGGATCAGTCTTTTTTTTTTTTAGCTTTGATATAGTACTAAGAGTCTATCAGTTCATGAATCGAGTGGCCTGATGTATTTGACTGACAACAGTTTAATTTTTCAGACAAAACTAAAATGGGGTATAAAACCATGAATTTGTTTCGGCATATGGACAGGAAAGTATTGGATGAGATTTGCTTCCTAGATAAAATGTTATTGTGTTCAGCGTAGGTTTGTGTCTTAGAGGGCAATCCTAAACAGTACACTGAAGTCAATGGGCTCAGAAGGGTGTACCTCTGCTTAGAACTGTATTGTTAATTTGGTAAATATCCTCAGAGAATTTGCTTTTTAATATAAGAAAGTCAGTGCTGGCTCCCCCTCCTATGTTTAATGACTGAATTCATTTATTTGCAAATATTTAGTTAGTGCTTGGAGAGACAAGGGTTTGAATACCATTAATGGGAAAGCTGACTACTGTCCTTCATGCCTTGGTGATCTCTAGATTAGTCTATTGTAATGCTCTGTACACAGATCAGTCCATGAGGATTATTCAGAAACTTCAGTTGGTACAGGATGTTGCTGCCTAATTGGTACTGAGTGTAACTCAGCACAGTCATATGACACAAGTGTAGAAACAATTATATTAGCTACAGTTGTGTTTGCATGTTTAAAATGAATGTCTATACAGGAACTATCTTTAATACCGTAAGTCACCATCTTCAATACCATAAGTTAGTCGCTAGCACTTTATATGATGTAAGTTAGTTTTAATGAATTGTTTTAGATATTTATGTATTTATTGTATTGTGTTTTTATGATGTTAGCCGCCCTGAGCCTGCCGCGGCAGGGAGGGCAGGGTACAAATCTAAGTAAATAAATAATATAACATGACGATTTTTACATAAAGTCCTAAATAAAGTAGGTTCAGGCTTTCTCAAGGAGTATATCCTCCCATGTCAGTCTCCCTGAAGTTTTAGATTAACCTATGAAACCCTGCTTCAAATTTGTATTTATTTAAAAGCCCCTAATGCTCCCATAAACAGGAGCTTTGGAATGCCATTATAGCATTCCACAAATAAGTAATGGCATCCCTGTTCTGTTATACTTTTGAGAGTTCATTGTTCCTTTATGTTCTTTGTCTGACTCTGTTGCTTTTGATTCTTTGGTTGGATGTTTTATATTAGTTAATGTGGTTTTGATGCGTTAATTGTATTCTGTACATGTTAAGTGCTGTCAGGTTGGTTCTGACACAGTGAACCTATGCATTAATGACCTTCAAAATGTCCTACCATTAACAGGCTTCCTTGACAGAGTACATCTCTTGTTGGGTCTTCCTCTTTTTCCTGCTGCCTTCAACTTTTCCAAGCATAATTGTCTTTTCCAGTGACTCTTGTAATATTACCAAAATACAATAACCTCAGTTTAGTCATTTTAGCTTCTAGAGAAAGTTCAGGCTAGATTTGTCTTTTTGGCAGTCCATGGTATCCGTAAAACTCTCCTCCAACACCACGTTTCAAATGAGTCAGCTTTCTTCGTGTTCACTTTCTTCATTGTCCAGCTTTCACACCTATACATTGTAGTAGGGAATGCTGTCGTATGATTTACCTTGGTCTTGGTCTGCAGTGACAGATCCTTACACTTAAGAATCTTTTCTACCTCCTTCGTGGCTGCCCTGCCCAGTCTCAGTCTTCTGATTTCTTGGTTGCAGCCTCCCTTTTGGTTGATGATGGAGCCAAGGAACAGGAAATGTTGAATAATTTCAATTTCTTCATTGTCAACCTTAAAGTTGTGTAATTCCCTAGTAGTCATTACTTTTGTCTTCTTGATGTTCAGCTGCAATCCTGCTTTGGGACTTTCTGCTTTAACCTTCATCAGAAGTCATTTCAAGTCTTCACTATTGTTTTAATTGTTTTAGCTGATTATTTTCCTACACAACTTCCATAGCATCAAATGAAAACTAGTATAGAAATTTTATAAATGTATGGGTTGCCATAGCTGATAACTAGAGAATTGCCAAAATATATTTTTACTTATAGAAACGATGGACTAAGTTCTTACTGAGCACAAGGCAACATTTTTAGTTGTTATTGCTCAATGTGTACCTTTTGTCCGAAAATATTTCAGACAGAATAAGCCTTAATTGTCTTAGGTTTAGAGTAGTAGTGCCAGTAGTGCATGTACTATTAATATTCTTTATATTTGTGTATATTCTTGTTGAGAGACAGTGTAGTTGGACTTGAATCTGAGAGGCTCAGGTTCAAATCCCCACTCTACCATGGAAGGTTAATGTATAATCTTGTGCCAGTCACACACACTCAGCCTAACCTACCTCACAAGGTTGCTGTGCGGGTAAAGTGGAAGAGCAGAGCACTATGTAAACTGCTTTGGGTCCCTACAGGAGAGGAAGGAGGGGTATAAATGAAACAAATGAAATAAAATTATTCAGTGATAGTAATACAAGAAATATTAGCGTCCCCCAAATAGTCTTCCATGTCTCTTTGCATACTGCAAAGGAGAATTTAGAATCATAGAGTTGGAAGGAGCCCTACCAGCCACCTAATACAAGCCACTGTTCAATGCAAGATCAACTTAAAGTATGCCTAATGAGTGTTTGTCTAGCTGCTGCTTGAAGACTGCCACCACCTTCCTAGGCAGCCAATTCAGCTGCTGAACTACTCTTACTCTAAAAAACCTTTCCCAGCTGATACCTTTCTGCCTGTAATTTAAACCCATTATTGTGAGTCCTATCCTCTCCTGCCAATAGGAATAGCTTCCTGTCCTCCTCTAAGTGACAGTCTTTCAAATACTTAGAGAGGGCAATTATACCTCCCTACTCTTCTCCAGACTGAACATTCCCAAAGTCCCTCAGCCTGTCCTTGTAGGGCTTGGTCTCCAGGTACCTGGTGTCAGGACCCACAGTGAAACAACGAAGTACACGCTTCCAAGAAGGTTTTACTTTATTGAAAAGCCATAGATGCAACATGAACACTGTTAGGAATGGTGGGAGTTCTATGCGCATAATAGGTTATAGGGCATTCGTATACAACCCCCCCCCACGTAGTACCCAATTACAGGGGTTCCCGCACGTGGGCATTAAGCTGGGAACTAACAGCTGCAAAAGCAAAACAGGTAAGAGCTTCCCAAGACTCATACTGTGCAGAGACACAGCAACTCCTCCAGCGGCCTTGAGAAATGCGTTGCAGTGAAGGGGCAATTAAGCGCCATGGAAAGAATGCACATGAAAGGGAAACACCCACCACACTCATGGCAGCTTAGCTGACACCTGGTTGTCTTCATTGCCCTCCTTTGCACCCTCTCCATTCTGTCGACATCCTTTTTGAAGTGAGGCTTCTAGAACTGCACAGAGTACTCCAGGTGTGTCCTGACCAATGTGGTGTATAGTGGGACTATGACATCTTGAGATTTGTATGTTATGCGTGTGTTGATACACCCAAGACCACATTTGCCCTTTTTGCTGCTGCATAACACTGACTGCCCATATTTAGCTTACAGTCCACTCATACTCTTAAGAACCTGTTCACATGCACTGCTACCCAGAAATGTGTCCCCCATCCAGTATGAGTGCTTCTCATTTTTGTTACCGTGATGTAGAACTCTGCACTTATCCTTGTTGAACTCCATTGTATTCACATCCAGATTCAATGTCCACCAACTTCATGCAACATATATAGGGAAAAGCACTAGCAGTGTATTTAAATGTGCCAGAAAGCAATAAAATATACATTGCTGCCTGATAAGAGTTTTGCTTTGCCGTTCAAAGAGCACTGATAGCAAGACAACAGAATGGAGTCCAAGTTCTACAATCAGCCTGCCTTATGGTCCAAGTCAGCCATCTATACACTCCTATTAGGAGGTGCCTTTGTTACTCTGGGATCAAGTCGTATCCTCCTGATGAAATACTCTGCCAATGAAGGTACATTTTGATATTTGACCCTCTGTGGTTACCACTAATCTTTATCAGCTTACTATCTGCTTTCACGTTCTCTGCCAATATGTGGCATTAAGTGTTTTCAGTCTGTATGGGGTCCTGATTTTTCTTCTGAGTGTAATGAGAGATGTGGAGAGAGCAGGTGAATTTGTAGGATGGAGAACCCTTACTCTGCTTGAGGACTCATTTGCCAGCTGAGGTTTTTTTATTCTTCTTCTTTGATTATTTTTATTCTGCATAATCTATATTTTCATGTATTGCTTTACAGTCAAAAGCTTGCTTTTTAAATAAAAAGGGGGCGGAGAAGAGATTGGTGGTGATCCAGATCCCACATCTGTATCTGTGCTGAGTGTACTATGCATGAACAAATTAGTCATAATGTCCTTGTTTATTGCTTTTTTTTTTTTTTTTGCTTGGTCAGTGTAAATATCTGTGACACTTTGTATAAGGCCTCTGCTAACTTTTTTCAGATAACAAGTATGATTACCTTCCTGCAACTGTAAATGTGTGCTCAGAGTTAGTGAAGCTGGTGCTCTGTCTGATAATGGCACTCTGGGTAACCAGGAAAGGTAAGTTGTTATATCTTACATTCTTATATGGTGTCAGTTTGCTATTTTTTTTAAAAAAAATTGACTTGCGTTGGGTGCATTGACAGTGTATCTTACTGTGCTGAAAGACAAAATCAGCATGGTGTGAGAAAATTGAATATTGTAGTTTTTAAAATGGCTTTTGCATTGTACAGTTGCACAAATTTGGTTGTATTAAAGTGTATGACTATCTCCTTATATTATAAAGCTGATTTGGGGTGGCTTCTGTCCTATGGGGTGGCGAGATTCCATTCACACCAAAATCAGTTGGCCACCTCAACTGTTACTCACAGGTGGGTCCCTGGCCACTGCTTAGCTTCCGTTGCTGCGTTGGCTCGGTCCTGCCCACAGAGCCGCAGCCCAGCGTCTCACCCTCAGTGTGCAGGGAGCCACCAGGCAGGATGGACGTTCCAGCAGCTGGGAAGCCGAGCAAGCCCATGGAGGGAGCTACGGTTGGAGCCGCCTCCCCTTCCCACTCAGAGCCACCTGCCTCTCGCTCTCCCCGCAGCTGCAGGAAACCTGAGCAGGCCACTGGAAGCGGAGGCGGTTGAGAACCCCTCCCCTTGTCAGGGCCGCCTTGCTCATCCTCCCCATGCAACAGGTGGGTGCGGACGACCTCCGGAGGCCTCCGGGCCACCTTTCCCTGCCCGGCCACCGAGGCCAATGTGCGGGGAAAGCCCTCCAAGGCAGGCAAGCGGGAGCAGCCGCCCAGAGGCCCCCCGCCCCCTCCTCGCCAGCACGTCGAGGCAAGCGAGGCAGGAAGGGGCCGGGGGGCCGTTTGCAGCCCTCCCCGTTAGCTCTCCGGGCGAGGCGGCAGAGCACAAGAAGCCGCCCAGAGGTCCCCCAGCCCCATCCTGGCCCAGCCGCCGAGGCCAGCAAGTCAAGAGGGGCCCGGGGAGCCCTTTCAGGTCCTCCCCCTGGGTTCTCCTGCCCTCCCATCAAGGCGGAAGACCAGGAGAAGCCGCCCAGAGCCCCCTTGGCCCCTTCCTAGCCCGGCCGCAAAGACAGCCGAGCCAGGAAGGGGCCAGGAAGCACTTTGGGCGCTCTGGTCCGAAGAAGTGGCCTCGTGGCCCCTCTGTGCTTTTGCCTTTTTTGTTTAGATTTGACATTTTGGCTACAGTAAGGCTTGTATTAGTAGAGCTCTTAAGAAAAATATTTCCTGTCTCTGTGTTCTAGTCAATAGACTATATCAGTAATTCCTTGGACTGTAGCCCAGATGACTTAATGCTTATAAAGAATCTTAAATAGATTCAGAGTGGCATTAAAATTGACTAAATAAGTGTTTTTTGTTCTTCCATGAAAAAAAAGTCTTACTACTCATTTTTCACTGTTTTATAAATCAAAATATCAGGAAATTCACTTTTTTAGAGAGTGGTCAGAATCTCAAGAGCCATACAATTGCTTTTGTGCCTCCAAGGGGGAGAGCCAGTTTGGTGTAGTGGTTAAGTGTGTGGACTCTAATCTGGGAGAACCAGGTTTGATTCCCCACTCCTCCACTTGCACCTGCTGATGTGACCTTGAGTCAGTCACAAGCTCTGGCACAGCTGTCCTTGAAAAAGAGCAGTTTGTGTCAGAGCTCTCTCAGCCCCACCTACCTTACAGGGTGTCTGTTGTGGGGAGGGGAAGAGAAAGGAGTTTCTAAGCCGCTCTGAGACTCCAAGTGAAGGGTGGGGTATAAATCCAATCTCTCCTTCTCCTCCTCCTCCTCCTCCTTCCTTCCTTCCTTCCTTCCTTCCTTCCTTCCTTCCTTCCTTCCTTCCTTCCTTCCTTCCTTCCTTCCTTGTGTGTGTGTGTAAGTCATGGTGATCTCTGGTGACTCCTACTGGGGCATGGAGGATGTTCAGAGAAGGGGCTTGATAGCCTGCCTCTGCCTCCCAGCCCTGGTATTCCCTGGAGGTCTCCCATCCAAATACTTGCCGGGATTGGCCCTGCTTAGCTTCTGAGATCTGATGAGATCGGGCTTGCCTGGGCTATCCAGGTCAGGGCAGGCACTTGTTTCTTGAATAGCAGCCCCACATGAAACACTGAACAGGACTTTTGAAACAGAAAGGAAATCGGAAAAGTAATTTGTGATGTGGCATCAGAATCTGATGACTGAAGAAACCAGCCTGTCAAATAGGTGAATACTAATTCCTGGGGTAGCTTAAAGTGGCTCATGCTATTGGTGAAAAATGTCCAGTGTACATCAATTATCTTTTTTTCAAATGCAATTGAGCTCAAGGGATGAGGGAACTTCTTACTCCATCTCTTTTTTTGTTGCTACCTTTTTTTAATTCACATTTTGATCTCCTCTTGTCTAGGATTGATGTATTTTACAAATAAAGCCAGCAAAGTTGGGTTGAGAGACTGCTTGAAGAAAATGTGCCACTTCAGCATCCAGGCACTTTCACATACATGCATGTGTGTTAGATTTCATAATTGTAATTCATCGTATCAAAACAAGACTATGGCTGCGGGCACACACACTAAATAATCTACCTTCAATGCACTTTCCAACTGGATTTTTACTGTGTGAACTGGCAAAATCCAATTCAAAAGTGGATTGAAAGTAGATTATTTCGTGTGTGTGTGACCGCAGCCTATAAATGTCTGAAGAACTGGATCTCATGTAATCTATTAGAACACTGACATTGTTTGCAACTTACCTATATTCCCACACTTTGTAGTGTGTTGTGCTTGTGCTTAGCTGTAATTATGTGCCACTACATCATGCAAGCTTCCTACTACATCGTGTACTCCATCATGCAAGCTTCCAGGCCTAAGTCACACTTTTTTCACATGACATTACTTACATTATGAGTTCATCATGTCATTTTTCATGTGTTGAGGCTTTTGTGTGGAACGGCCTCCATCTGATAAACTGAAACAGGGATAGTATTTGAAAACTAGCCTTTTTTTCTAAAGTGAAAGCTTTCCACTTTTCTTTTTTTCACTTTGTTCATAAAAGGTAAAGTCACCATGTGACTCTTTTAACATATCAGAAAGAAAATTTAAATTGATCCAACTCTGACCCAAAGATTGCTTTTCTGATATAGCTTATGATGCATTCTCCTCCAACAGTCCCTTCTGATCCCCAGAAACTGGATTTCAGATGTCATAAGATCGATGTGGCCTTAGAGCCTCATTAGGAGATGGAGAGGGGCAAAGGAGTCAACTCACCCTCTCCTATTGAGGGTGATGGATAGGAGCCAGACCTTTGTGTTTCTTTAAAACCTCTGACAATTGTGGAAATTAGGGCATAGTACATATATGTTTGCAAGCAGGATACGTTTGACTTATTCCTTCTCTCATTTCTTTAATTTTTTTTTTTTTAGGAGGATATTCTCATAGTGGATTTGGCTGCGGTTCATGGAGGCAATTCTGTAGCTACATTAAATGGTCAATACCTGCCTTTCTTTATTTTTTGGATAATCTGATTGTTTTTTATGTGCTCTCCTACCTCCAGCCAGTAAGTATCACTTCAGAAATACAGGCTATTTATTCAGAAATCTTATGGTAGTCTTATGGTCCAAGACTTATGGTGTCCTATATCGACATTACCTGTGATAAGTTCAGATCAAATCATAAGCTTTAACTGGGAGTACTATACTTTTTTTTTAACCTGATTAGGTGAACTAGAAATGCTGCGGGCAGCTAGACTGGTGGGTTATGAGACATTTGTCCTGAGTAAAACCAGGATGCGTTTTGATTATTTCAACAAAAATGTTTTCATGCGGCATGTGTAATAATTCTCTTGGCATCCTGTGCTAATGTAATAGGTGGCTAGGAGAGTGAGCTGCAATCTGGGAAATCCCTGGTTTAAATCTTGCTTCTCCAAGAAGGTTATTTTAGGAAAGCCACCCCCTCCACCATCTGCAGCATGGCAATAATATTACTGGCCTACCTTACTGGACTGCTGTAAAGATTACAAGATAATGTATGCTTTGAACTCTGAAAGCATTATATAAATGGAAATAATTATTATGTGATGTCTTATGTCTGATTGTGGCGCAACACTATAATGCAAGTTGGAAAGGTTAAAAATGGGAACAGTGGCATACATTTTCAAATACCCACATGGGCATAATAGGAATAGCAGTTTTCTCTGGCCCCAGGTAGCCCAATGCAATTTTAATCAAAAAGCGTTAGTATAAGTAATGACTTCACCCATGAAGAAAAAAATAATGATTTCAGATGATAACAAATAGAGGTATTCTGTAATTCAGTGTTGCAAAAGCTTGAGTATGTATGTGCTCCTTAACTTGGAAGTACTTAGTGCTGCATGGGGCCATTTTTATCTGGTGCTTGACCACTCAAAAGAAGTGAACTTGTGTGACAAAATACGATCAGATCCCAGATAACTGACTGGAGTACAGAGTGCCATGAGTACAAGTGACTCCAGAGAACACAAAATTTGGCTACCCCGATCTAGAACAGTAGCAATGACAACTTTTCTCCTCCCTTATCCAGGGCTCTTTTTGTAGCAGGAACTCCTTTGCATATTAGATGATGCAAAGGAGTTCCTGCTACAAAAAGAGCCCTGCTTATCACTAATAATAGAGCGGGATGAATAGAGTAAATATTTGAAGCTGTTTCCTGGTAAAGATGTGGAATCTCTCTTTGGAGAATTCCAAAGGGGAGGGGAAACAGAAGAGGAATAAGGTATAAAGAGCATAAAACCACACAGATGGTCCAGAATTCCTGCAAAAGTACAAGTTAAATTAGAACCTAGAATGGTTAATTATTAGCTGTAGAAAGTCACTAGCCAAGTCCTGCAGAAGAGGCCATAAGCCAGTCATGAAGTAACATGGGCACTTTTACTACAAAGATGTCCACAATCAATGACCCAGTTGTTCTCCTGCTATGGTATGGGCCTCAGCTGTAGTTCTTGATCGCTGCTTATTTCACTTCTCTGAAGTCCCAGCAGTTAGTAACTGCCAACTGTCAAACTAAGGGATAAGAGAAGAGGCACAAGTTTTGTTGTTAAATAACAGAATCTACATGCCTCAAACTGGCACCATGAAATAATAATATTAGGCAAAGGAAGGGGGTGTTCTATGTTTTGTGCTCAGTTCTGTTGGGGATGGATGAGGCAGAATAACTTGTAGAAGGAGCTGTCAGACCTGATCTTCCCCCTTCCCCCAGAAGCCTGGTGCTTCTTACAGAAGTGGGCCCTGACGGTTGGGGAACCTTCGTGAACAAAACACGCTGCAATAGTAGGGGCTGCATTAAGAAGGGGAGATTCAGTTAAAGCATCTCCTCCTCCCAGCTGTGATGTTTGTGCCAGCAAAGAACAGAAACACAAACAATTTGTTCTGCTGCTTTCCTCCTTCCCTTGTAATATATGAAATAGGCTTATGGGTCTGAATTTTTGGAGCACAGAGAAAAAAAAGCAAGAGTAAAATCTTTTTGGACACTGCAAGAAAAGTACAGAAAGAACAAGTGCAAGCTCCTTGTATTCCTTCTTTCCTTAGTGCTTTGAGATGTACAAATGCCAGTTTTCAGGGCCTTCTCAGGAAACTAGCATTTATTGACATTCACGTGCAGTTCTTAATTTTTTTTCATCAACTGGGGATTCTCTGATTCCTTCTTGTATTACAAGCTGAGGAGTTTTGCTTAGATGGAACAATCTTGGCTGTGCTATCAGGCTTGGGTGTTCGGACTTCTTGATAACGAAGCACTGTCAGCTGATATATATATATCCTATTTCTAGGTTGCATTTTACATGTAACTTTATTCCTTGACACCTTTTTTTCTAGGCCATGGCTGTGCTGTTCTCAAATTTTGTCATTATAACAACTGCTCTCCTGTTCAGGATAGTCCTGAAGTAAGTAGCTATGGAAACAATTTCCTTAGTCATTGCTCTATTTCCACTGTTGGTGTTGCCAGGTTTTCTTTAAAAGTCTGTAAATGAAGATCAATGGTATTTGAAATAAAAAGCAAACCCAAGTAAATTCAGTAGCATTTTAGCTTTGATGCATTAGTGTCCACGCCAGTTCCATTCCTGGCTGTTATTGATGAGAACTGCAGTCCTGAGTGTATGTGCTTGGATGTTAGTTCCGCTGAACTTGGTGAGAGTTACATTTAAGTAAGCCTGTATAGGATCAAGCTGCTAATAAGGTGACATAGATCGTTAGGTCTCTTTAGAGCACAAATCAATTTAGAGGAATGAGGTTATAAATCCTCCTTAAAGTAATCTGTTTTCTTCAGCATTTTGAACATGGTATGCCTTGTCCACTCAGTTTATGATAGCTTTCAACTGCAACATCTAATCCTCAGGACTGAGTACTATTCCTATAATATTTGATCTGTTCACCATTATATTATGTTTTTAGTTCTCTGAACATAAATAGCTTTCCTATTCTGTTAAATGATATTCTATCCCATCCTTGCTGCAGCTTTTATACATTTTCAACTAATGCAAACAAATTTATTGAGCCAATTAAATACTTTCCCCAGGTAAATAAGGTATATATTCTAAACTTGAATATTGCACATATCTAGTCTAGTGTTCTGTCTTTTGGTTTATGTGTCGTAGCATGAGTCACTAAGCATACTGTCTGATCACTGTAGGGAGCTGTGGGGAGATCATGGCTTTGTAGATGTTTTAATGAATAAGGTGTGTGTTTTATCTCTGGTGATCTTTTCATTGCCTCTCTCTGCATGCTTAAAGCCCTTTCTTGTCTACACACAGA
Source organism: Gekko japonicus (assembly GCF_001447785.1). Taxonomy (NCBI): domain Eukaryota; kingdom Metazoa; phylum Chordata; class Lepidosauria; order Squamata; family Gekkonidae; genus Gekko; species Gekko japonicus. Next base: position 100,699 of record NW_015165885.1, read on the forward strand.
CGGCAGCTCTCCTGGGTGCAATGGGCCTCTCTCCTGATTTTGTTCCTGTCTATCATAGCCCTTACTGCGGGGACTGGAAGCAACCACCATAGCTTGGCGGTGCATGGATTTCACCATGATAGTTTTTTCAGCCCATCTAACCACTGCCTGCAGTACACGAAGCCGGAGGATGAATGCTGGGGGAGAGAAAATTGCACAACACCGTGGCTCTTCCCCAGTTTCACTTGGAACATCACCACCACTGCCACAGGAGTCTTGACATCACTTCAGCTTGGTCTAGGACATCTGCTCATACTACTGCAGTGCTTTATTTCTGCTCTAGCCAACATTTATAATGAAAAGATACTGAAAGAAGGTGGCCAGTTCAGTGAAAACATCTTTGTACAGAACACTAAGTTGTACCTTTTCGGAGCTATGTTCAATGCCCTGATACTGGGCCTGCGCACTGAACATCGAGGCCAGATAGAGTTCTGTGGGTTCTTCTATGGCCACAACACATTCTCCGTAGCCCTTATTTTTGTCACTGCTTTCCTCGGGCTCTCAGTGGCTTTCATCTTGAAATTCCGAGACAACATGTTTCATGTTCTGACTGCACAAGTTACAACTGTGATCATAACCACCGTGTCTGTCTTTGTTTTTGACTTCAAACCTTCTATGGAGTTCTTCTTGGAGGCTCCTGTGGTACTTTTGTCCATATTCATCTACCATTCCAGCAGCCCTCGATGCACAGAATATACTACACAGTGGGAGAGGAGCAAACTTGGAGGAGGTACATGGGAGCGCTCCAGTGGGGTAAGGTTTGAAGTGTTGCATTCTGACCCTATCCCACCCCTAAAGCTGGGATGGCGTCAGATTTAAGCAGATAGGTTTTTCTGCAGTGGCTAAACAGCATCCTGTCCCTGGAAAACGGGTGGCTGTATGCCACTTGTCAATACCAATATCTGTTAACTTCCTCTCTGTGGTAATTTGCCCACAGAACAATGGCATCAAAGGTCGGTGGTTTTACTCCAGTGGCTCTGAAGATGTGGTAAAATGTGCTGCCTGTGGTCCTGTGTTTCTCTCTCTTGTGCTGCCTTACTCCCTTGAAAAATTCTGCATGCTGTAAAAAATCTATGATATACAGCACTGCCACACCACTTAGGTTTTTTTTTTTGGTGGGCTGTGGCATAACAGTGTTAATGGCACTTGCATTGCAGGAGATGAGGCTAAGTATTCAAGGGTCAAGTATCAGAGGTAGGAGCTTCCTTTGTGATACTTGCCCACCACTTATAGTCTCTTCCATCCTTTTTATATTTTGCTGTTGAACTCTTACTTTTCTATAGTGGTGCCATTGTGTCAAACAGTTGCACCTTTTATCAACAGTGAAAAGTTTTAGGGAACATAACCTAATCCTTTAATCCATAATTTTGATTGCATTATTGCATATGATGATTATTAATATTGACACATATATATTATTAGCGTATCTTAGGTGATAGAGATTTTGAAAATTTCAGCTTTCCTGGCTGCAGTCATTTGGCACAAGAGGCTGTAAAGCACTCAATAAATAATTTCTCAATGTTTGGCCTTTGTTTTCCCATACAATATTTAAAACCCCATTATCCCAACTACCCAGGAATTCTAGAATCTTGTAATTTCAGGGTAAATTAAAAAGAGGCAAACAATAGCTAGAAAATTTCCTTCTCAAGGTTTTTTCTACAACTTCCGAATATTGTTCCTCTTGTTTTACTATCATTTAAAACATATATTTAGAATGTGCTTAAACCCATTGATTTCTGTAGACTCAACTGTGGCTGTGGCTGCTGTTTGAGGGTATTGGACACCAGGTGGTGCTGTTTGCAGTGAAATCTTCTATCAAGCGATATTGTTAAAAAGTGATCAGATGAATGCTTCCATTTCTAACACATTTACATACAAATTATCCATGAATGGTGCCTGCCCTTTATTCTCCTTGTCCCTCCATCTAAATCCCAGTAAACAAAAAATTCTCTGCCAGTGCAGTCCTAACTAGAGCTACACCCTTCTAGGTCCATGAGAAAAGGACTTAGCAGGGTGTAACTGTGTAGGATTGTAGAATGCATCACTGATGTAGCTTCACAAAAACAAAGTATTTCATACATACTTATGAAAACCTTTAATGTTGCATTTCATCCTCTGCATTTGTTTTCTTTAGGATGGAGAAGAGCTCGAGAGACTCACCAAACCAGACAGTGATCATGATTCAGAGGAAGAGGCCTTATAGTGTTTGGATTCTTGAGTTTTAGACACTTCTCATTAGAAGAAAGTACTTCTGCAGTTGGGGGAAGGTAAAAGCTTTTTCATGCAAAAAGGAGGGAAGTTCTTTTTATTTTTCCCCACTACAGCAGAATTTTAATTTGCCTTTTGATCAAGCTGTTCAAGGAAACATATCTATGTGATCCTTCTGCAACAGAAAGCAGTTGCTATGCGATGGATGCTGATGGGTTAGAATTGGAAACATCACTTCGAACCCATATGTATTAAGACTGCTGATTCTTCCATATCAGTAAAAAGGGGGTTAATTCCATCCAAGCTGATCTGAGTACCTCATTTCAAAGTTGTTATGAGATTCAGACTTGATGGGGCCAAAGAGCACTCCAGGCTTTTCCTGCATTCCAGAGGAACACATGCATCTGGCGTCAAACAGTATTTGAGGTTACTGTATATTTCATTTACTTGTGTCAGGAGTACTTCCCACATCAAGTATTGTATGGTAAATTTGTCTGTGCTGCTGTGCGTATATTTTGCAAGAAGCCAAGGCCACTCATATACAATGCATGCTGTGTGTCAGATGCACAATTATGTTTTTAGGTGTACATGTAAAATATAGGAGTACCTTAAAAATGTAATGTGTTAAGCAGCCTTCAGTGATGGATGCAATTGCAATATATTAGTAAAGATCCAGTCCAGGCTTAATCCCGTGTGTTGCTGGGACTGTAAAAGTGCTTTAAATGTTCTGTTTTACATTCTAAATAAGAGTTTTCATTCGAATTTCTAGTATTTCCTTGAAAAACTCAAAATTGTTTTGTTCTGTTTGATCACAAATGAAACAAGCAACTCAGCTGTGAGATCCATATTAAAAATTATGTCCAAGTACATATTTGTTGTGCTGTAGTGGTATAGAAGGAGCTGCGGTGGCTCAAGTGGTTAAGCCGCTGAACTGCAGGCTGTGGAAGGTCAGTAGTTCAGCAGTTCAAGACCCAGGTGCCGCATGATGGAGTGAGCTCCCGTCTCTAGTTCCAACTCCTGCCAACCTAGCAGTTCGAAAACAAGAAATTGCAAGTAGATAAATAGGTACCACTTTGGTGGGAAGGTAACAGCGTTCCCTGCGCCTTGGTGTTTAGTCATGCCGGCCACATGACCACGGAAACGTCTTCAGACAGCGCTGGCTCTTCGGCTTTGAAACGGAGAGGAGCACCGCAACCCTAGAGTCGGATTTGACTGGCTTTCGAGCAAGGGAACCTTTACCTTTAGTAGTATAGAGCCTGGTGCAAGCTAGAATGGGGTAATAAATCTTCTTCTTCTTCATCATCATAATTAAGAACAGCTTCCAAGATAAAGATGGATGCAGTGAACGGACAGTAAGATGACATCATAATAAACAGCAGAGCTTGTGCATTTTAGTTCTACCATGATGATAATTTCATAATTTCTGTTTTTATCAAAAGTTATGCATTTATAAAAACATTATGCATTCAGAGATTCTTTATCAAGACCAGCTGTTTTTACTAATCTTCCCACTTAAATGCAGTTGTGTCAGAAGGTAGCTTGAGTAAATGTGATGAAAAGATGGTGAACTCATCCACAAAGAATTGCTACTGTTCCTGGTCATGTGACTAGTGATGCCTTGCTTTCAGGATATGGCCCAGGTTCTACTGGGAACCTCACTGTGGATACAGTCCACACCTGGATGTGAAGTTTGAACCTCAGCCCAACTCTGATTCTTCTCAGTCAGATGACAGTTGCTAGGAACTAATTTCCCATGCATCACAGGGGCCCCAGCTGGGTGGGGAGGTATTGTGTTCAGCCTTCTCTCCCCCCCCATGCCATTTTCCCAATGTAAGTGGTGGTGGGGGGCTTATTTGCCCCCTGTGAATTCCTGCACATACAGCCCATGGTGCAATTTTTCTTTGCCTGGGTGTACTGCAATTGTACAGAGTGTATCACAGGAAGAAAGAACAGGCAAGACACAACAAATGGTACATTAAAATGGAACAAAATACTGCAAGGCACAGTCATGGTGCAGATACCCCCTAAAATTATAATAATGTATTTAATCCTCATTGTGAATATGAGTACAGAAACTGAATGGGTTGGTTCCTTTCAGCTCTTCTGCTGCCATAAGTGGCAGGATGCCAGAGACTATGGAACCTGTGTGGGCAAAAAATACAACACATGAGGCATGGACTTGTGATAAAAAGGGGGGATCAGGTGGGACTGCCCCCCACCACAGTCCTTGCACCAGTGGAATATCTGGTAGGATCTATGCTAGTGTTTCTATCAGGGTGTTCAGTTGGTATCCAGACTGAGAAAATGTGTAAAAAAGAAATAGTGTAAATATAGACAAGAAGATGAAATTATCCTGATATTATTTTGCATAATGTAATCTGGGAGTCTTGATAACACATGAATGGTCACATGTGGGCCTTGGGGACTTGAAAGATTGTTACATACCTTTCTTGCAGAAGGATTGTGATGTGGACTGTGAAAGTGCTGTGGTAAGTGGTGATATATAAGCTGCTGCAGTTGCATAGATTACACACATCTTGTTGTGTGTACGGAAAAGACTGGCTTCATAGGGTGGCTTCAGTTCTTTATGACACTCCTACAGTACAAAGTATTTTAGGTCCATTTTAATGAAGCAGCTTTTTGAACCTGGCTTGTAAATAACCTTAACAGTGTTTCTTCATGAGAAATACCATTAGAAATGAGGTTATATTGCTAGTAAAAGTGTGACTGCAAAGCTGGTGTGTTTTATATTAACAGTGGGTCTAATTCTGATTTGGTATTACCTTTTTAGTAATCTTTCTGGTTCCTGAGGGAATTGTTTTGATGTTTGCTGATAGATCTGAGAACATAGGATTTCTGTTACTAGCTGCTTTTTATTATTCTGCTGTGTTCTTTAAGGAACTCATCTGGAGTGCCTGGGTTTAACCAAAACGTGACCCCCTTTGTATGGAATTTTAATATTCACAGTCCAGACTACTATGCCATAAGGCCAAATAAAATGAAATGTGCAAACACAGTGAATGAATGTTGGATTTCTTGTGTACATTTCTTGAATGTGTAGGGCTGGATGGGGAGGTACAGGGCAATGAGGGGGAAGAGCAGGGTGTTTTGGTTAATACGTGATTGGCCAGCTTGTGCCTGGTTCTTTGAAGTGTTTTTTTGAAGGGGGGTTGGTATAGTGGTTAGGGCATCAGGCAGACACAGGTTTTCATCTGTACTTTGCCATAGAAAATTACACTGTCAGGCTAACCTACTTCACAGTGTTGTTGTGAAGATAAAAAGGAGGAAAAGAAAATGATATAAGTTGCTTTGGGTCTCCTTTGGGGAGCAAGGCTGGTTATAAATGAAGTAAAAATAATAAGAAGAAATACCACTGTTCCCTGTTTGGAATACTGGAAGAAGCCAAACTGCAGAGAAAAATGGAGGGAGGTCTTTAGAACAGAATTAGCAGAGAATTGAAGGGTTAATCCCTGCCTTGCCTGTCCATCCTCCTATACAAATGCCATCCCCTCCTCCTTTCACATTGTGGCAGATAGTTCAGAAAGGATTTGCCTATTATAAGGTGTATTTCTGCCCTGAGAGAGATCGGATATTTTGCTTTCTTTGGCTTGGCAGAATGTAATACAAAATTACTTTGAAATGCTTGTTTTCATTAAGGGGAAGCAGTATGCTTTGTGAAGAAAACAATACCCTACTACTCAACCATCCCAAGTGTTTGAGCTAATGAGTCTGTAGGGCAGTATATTTTCAATCTATTCGGCTGCATTTAATATGTGTTAGACTTGCTTAGGTCTCTTCCCTTAGGTTTACAGCTGTCTTCCTCAACATGATGTTTCCAGGAAGCATCTGTGAAACCTTAGCTTTGGATTAGAGTTCAATTAAGGAAGGAAAAGGCAGAGAACTTTTTTACCTAAACATTTCCAAAGAATCTCCTCTCTCATAAAAAGAAGTCTGCACACATAAATCTGCTGAACGCATCTTACAAGTTAACATTAAACTAGTGAGACCTTGAAACCTTGTGAGCTGTGCATGAAAACCAATGAAAATTGAAGAATACTGTGAATGTGCTTTGCACTCTTCTTTTGCAGTGAATATTATATGCAAAGTTTCACTGGGCCTTCATTGATTATTTCTTAGAAGAGAGCCCCTCCTCACTAAAGTTCAATGGAGTGGGTGGATTTGGGCTAAACTCTTGTCTAGATAATAAACCCCTGATCATAGGGCAGCAGTCCTGGTGGAAACCTGTGTCCAAGCAGGAAAAAAAACCTCACTGAAAAGCTATTCCCCAACACCAACTCTATATTCCAATCTATAGATAAGGACAAACAGCAAAGGTCACAGTAAGATGGAACAATATCAACAGGAATACCTCCCCTGACTGCCTGTAAACAAAGATCATCCACCAGTACAACGAAAGCGAACTCAGTTCTGAACCCAGGCCTGAAGCCACGTTGAAATGGGTCAAAAGGAGATTTGTCATCCAGAAACCACTGTGAAAGCCACAGAAATTTGCTATGTAAGAATTTATCCTGCAGAGCATCAAGTTTAAACATGTCCTAACAACACATCCCCTACAGTGGGGGGGGGGGTGTCATTTTTCACCCTGAAGACAGGGTCCCTAAGGTCTATGCTGAGGTAGGACATCTGTGTTTGGTTTGGCATGTCCAACTGTGCTCACATGACTGAATTCTTTCTCCATACAGAAGCATTCCTTCAAGACTGGAAACTGGCTCAGGGAGGAGGCTAGAGTAGAACCCTTTGCCCCCTACCAGCTAGTCCTTTATGTTTATAAGTCTGAATATTCCTCCCTACTGACAGAACTCAGATACTGGTTTTCCAAGGACTAGGTAGCAATTTCCCAAAGATGGTTTAGTTGACATAAGGGTTTCAAGAAGGAATTTATTATTAAATTTATTAGAATACTTCTATACCATCATTATTTGCTCAAGCAAACCCAAGGTGGTTTACAAAACAGAATAAAAAACCCAGACAGCTCAGTTAACATTCTACAAGTATAAAAGCTGACAGTCTAAAATCAATAAACCTGTCACCATAAAGCCACAGCAACCAATTAATTTAAATTACAGGCTGCCCCATGTGCCTGGCGTTGCCATTTGTCAGCCCAGGTAGGGCCTGGAGCTCTCCCAGAATTACAACTAATCTCCAGGCCATAGAGATTTGTTCCTCTGGAGGAAATGACAGCTTTGGAGGGCGGGCTCTATGGCGCCACACCCCACTGAGCTTCCTTCCTCTTCCTAAATGCTGCCTTCCCCAAGCACCACTTCCAAATCTCCAGGAATTCCCCAAGCTGTAGTTTGCAACCCTACATGTGACTATCTCCTGGACTTCCACCAGAGCCAAATTTTCTCTGATTTCTAAGGCAGTGGAAGTTCTGGTAAAGTGGACCATTTCTTCTGGAATTAAGGAGTTGGCTAGCATTATCCATGCTCTAATCCTCTATGAAAGTGTTGTTCTAGGAGATCTCACTTCCCAGGCATGTGATGAGTGAAGGTCAGGAAGGGAGCTATGGACTCCTTCCTGTCATGACTGGTGTAAGGAGAAATGTTGCAGAAGGTGCTGATGTTTAGGCATTCTGCTCCAAGCAACTGATAACGTCGCTGGGGTGTGGCTGAGCTCTTCTGTTCTCACTGATCTACATTTCTGTTTTCAAAATGGTTTGTGTGCATTTCTCAGCTCTCTTAGTGTCTCTCTAAAGAAATTCACTAACTAAGGCAAGAAGATGCTTGGGGATCTAAGGAGTACTTGTTAGCCACAACTGTTTAGTCCCAGAGACAGGACCTTCCCTGAGCTGAATGCTCTCCTCCCAAAAAAGATGGAAACAAATCTGCAAGAGAAGAGCCCACAGCAACATGATGCAATGTTTCCACTAAGAATCTATTTTGATATTGTTTTGAGCCTTTAGCAATTTCAGCTTCCCATATTGGAAACTGATAGATTAAACCAGCAGACTACGAATCTGGTTTGTTATAAAAGTCCTTTCAGACAAATCCTGTAAGCATTCATTTTTCTAAAAGGATCTGTTCCATAGTAATTCCTCAAAAATAAAATAAAACTGTAACATAATCTGCTGCTCCTCTTCAGCAAAAAAATCATACTTTCCAATAAATATTTTTCTCCCATGGGAGAGAAAAATAGTATATGTCTACTGTACAGTTTGTACCCTGCAGGGGGTGATATATACATACATAGCACCAGATAATACCCTCAAATTACAAGGGTTTCAAAATATAGAGGAGTCCGTAAGGCACCAGCAATACTAGCTTAACTTATTTCACTTCATGGACATGCATGTTATAGAGAAGGCCAAAGTTCAATACTCATGCAGTCCCTGAAGAACAAGAAGAAAGAAACATTTAGGCTGCTGTGAAAGGCTTTGTACATATGGCCCCTTGTGGTTTGAACAGCTATTAAGATGCAAGCAGGGCGTGGTCAATAGTTAAATTCTTTTTCTTCAGTAAGGGTATCCATGATGGTAACTTTCGTGGTGACGATAGTCATCTTGGTATCCTTCTTGGTACCCTTGGTGATAACCATGGTATCCATACCCTGCATATTCATCTTCTGGGCATCGCATCCCAAGTGATTGTTGAATGGCCATTTCCTGTCGTCGAAGCTGCATAGAGTCAATCAGATCATAAACAATCACCATGGACCACATTGGGGAAGGGTACCAGGATTTGACGTTTCCATCTTTTCCAACCAAAAGCATGGAGAAATATTCAGGGCTGATCTGGAAATAATTGCGAATGTCTTTCACCAAATGAGCCGGGAGATCTTCTCTGTCCACATTGGAGCTCCCTGGGGAATGAATGAATGAGAAGTACTGTCAGCATTAAGAATATAAAGCGAACACCATATTCCATAACTTCGTACTATTTGTAAGGTTCATTCTCATCATGTGACTCCTTACCATGTTAACAATAGTGGAATTATTCGAGTTGCAGTAGGATTTTCCCTCCCTTTCACAATCTTCTGCTGCTCCCTCCTATGGAAAACCTCCTGCCTTTGAAAAACTAAGTGACAGCAGTCTGCCATAACTAGCAGCTAAAGCCCAGAAGGAATTCCTCACCGTTAATTGGGTACAGTTCCAGCACTCCACCAACATCATCTCCAAGGCCTAACAGCTTGAGGACAGTGATGTGACGCAGACCTGTACAGGAAGACAAACAGAATGTGGCAAGGCTTTTCGAGTAAGTAAAAAAGCAAAATTGCTGGAATGCAAACAATAAATACGTGCTCAAACATTGCCTCCCTCTCCATTCTAAACCCATTCAGTAAATAGGGTTGTTTCTTTAGGAGGGAGATTTAGTTAGACTGCTGTCCTAGAATGTAGGTGACAGATGTACCATTGTGTGAGTTGTATGGCAAGTGTGGAGACAGTTATCTTGCAAATGACTGAAAATCAAGCTTTCAGTAACCACGTCTTAATTCAGGCCATTCACAAAGAGCTGAGAGGAATATTAAGAGTCACGCCTTAACAGCTTACTAGTATTCCTTAAGGATCATAAGATCTCAGAAACTAAGTAGGGTCAGCCCTGGTTAGTATTTGGATGGGAAACCACCATGGAAGTCCAAGGTTGCTGCACAGAGGCAGGCAATGGCAAATAGCCTCTGTTCATCTCTTGTCTTGAAAACCCTAGAGGATCATGATAAGCCCACTGTAACTTGATGACACTTTCCACCACTATTCCTTAGTGATATGAATGACCAGTGCAATGAAATGCTGAAAACCTGTGAAGGAACTTTACAACTAAATGCCATTTAAAAATATTTTAAAATATCTGTTCTCTTTTTCCAAGGCTTCAAGTGGCTTACAATGGCAGATCAAAACTATACTCTCTAATAATTGCTTCTACCAAAATATGTTCATCACACACATGTTCCCTCAGCATGCCTTAAAATAGGGGCCCTCAAGGTCTGCATATGGATGCTGATGAAAAGCCGTTCTGCCCTGTGGAATGTTATGTGAGGGTTACATTGCAGGGCACTGTGGAGTAGTGCTTAGACTAGGATCTGGAAGACACCGGTTTGATCCCCATTCTGTCACGGAAGCTTGCTTAGTGACCTTGGGTCAATCATTCTCTCTCAGCCTAATCTTTGGGTTTGCTTTGGGAAGAAAGGTGGGGTATAAATGAAGTAAATAAACAAACACGTTTGCCAGCTTCTTACAGTACTCACTAGTACTGTAAGAGTGCCACTTAGGAAGGCACTCTCCACACCAGTACTGTGCATTGCTAATGGTTGCTGGTATAGAAACTCTAAACCAGGAGTTCCCAATTTAGTGGCCATGGTGCCCACAATGTATTTTTAGAAAGTGGGAGGAGCTAGGTTAGGAGCTTACCCAGCAGGGCTTCTGATTGGCGGTGCAGATTAAAAGGCATCCTGTTAAACAGAGCTCCTGCCTGAAATGTTGAAGAGTTACTATTACAATTATACATAACCTCACTCCCTGACAGTTTGTGGTTGGCTCTGCCTCCTCTGGCAGCCACCTTGTGACTGGCCCCTCCTTAGGGTTGCCAAGTCACTTGGACTCACCGGCGGGGGAGCGTTGCTTGGGTCAGGGAGCTGCCGATGGACACGCGCGCGCCACCAGAACATCACAGGAAGTGACGCATGACGTAGAGCACGTTGGGGGCGTGGCCCCAATCGTTGGAGGGAAAACCATAGAGTTTTCCCTCCAACGATTGGGGCCATGCCCCCAACGTGCTCTATGTGGTTGCGTCACTTCCTATGCGCTTCGGGGGGAGGGTTCCCCCTGGGGCCCGATTCCATGGCGGTGGAAATCGGGCCTCCAAAGCAGGGGTTTACCTGCCCCCACTTGGCAGCCCTACCCCTCCTCCTGAGCAGTCTTTTTGTGATTGGTGCCCACTGCCCAGTGTCAGGATTCCAGCAGTGCCTGCAGGCTTTAAAAGGCTGGGGACCCCTGTTATAAATCATCTGATTGGTGCATGTGTACAAATACTTGAAAAAAATTATAGCCCTTGCATAGAGCATGTCAAAGTTAATTTGGTGTTATTCAACTATAGACTATAATGTGTAACATAGTTCTCAGATCATACCGAAGTATATATCCTCTGAGATTAATGGGATTGCATTAGTAATGAAATCTAAAGGTACGGGGTTATCTATAGTTCAATAATCAGACATGGCCCTCACGCTGAAGAATTTTGTTGAAGAGCAGCTAATAGCCAGAAAGCAAGGGAATGGTGTCTTATAACTTACCAAAATTGCAAACTTGTCCCACAAGGGCAGAAACTTGCTGTGAATAGGCCCAGTCCTCATCACTGGGAGCAGATATAACTAGAAGCCTCCTCCTCCATCGGAATCTTTAATGAAAAGAGGATGTACAAAATGTAATTAAGACCCGTGTGCAAAATGCAGTGGCTTAGGTCATACAGCCCATTTCTGACAACTGAAGAGCACTTCAATTAATATAGAAAGGGCACAATTTCCACTAATCCCTCCTCCCACTGCAGGTCCTCGGTTTGCCTGCTATACTGTTCAGGAGGGTTGGCTGATCGCCACGAAGCTGTAGTGGGAAAGGGATGAAGGGAAAGTGTGAACAGACATGGCAGTGAGTATTGGAGCCATGTAGCGGAAGCAGATAAAACCCTGGGATGGGTGGAAACCTTGTGAAATCAGGCACATCAGATTTTTATACCATGGGTGGTCTGGTTTTTGTGTTGAGAAACAATCCCTACAATCTTCAGCCACAAATTAGCCCATTAATTGTGGCACAAACAGTTGTAAATCAGAACCCCCCAGTCAGATACAGCCTTGTCATTTAGTAGGCTTCTAAACAAAACCTACTTTGAAGAATGAGAAAGTGGACTCAAAAGTGGGAGAGATGGAGTATCCTAAACTGTTTCTCAAAGGAACATAAAGACTCTCTTCCCTCTTCCTGTTTACTGCAGCTGCCTTTTACTTCCACTGACTTTGGATCATATCCTGTCCTGGAAAGTACCCCCATAGTTAAGCAACTGGTTAGGAAAGATCTGGGCACATCTTGAATGCAATTTCTCTCCTCCCTGCCCCAATGAACATCCTGCCAGTAAACGATCAGTAAAGGCAGTAAAGGCATCATAGGTCAAAAATATAGATGTTCAGCAAATTATGAGCAAAAGTTCTGAACTAGCTAAACATATTATAAAGTATTATAAAGTAACCTAGTTCTAGATTTTATCTCAAATCCTGCTTCAGTGGGGAGGGTGGGGTATAAATCCAAGAAACAAATAAAATAATTTTCTAAGCTTTAAGATATTGCCAACTGCAATAACAGTGCTTAGAACTGTGCTAAAGGTTCAGCCCAATCCACAGTCCTGTATATGTGAAGTAAGAATATGTAAACTGATTGGTGCATTATTGGTTCTAGTGGAATAAACTCAGCTTACATTTACATTCTTCAGCTGTGGATGAGGCCATTTGGGAACATAAGGAAGCAACAGAACTCAAGTGCCTTAAAATGCCATTTTGGGTTTCAGGTTATCCCATTTTGTTACTTCCAAGTTTCTGTAGAGCAGCAGCACTAATCTCAGGGAAAGATACTTTTTCCACTTCAGCCCTCCCCCATTAAGAGACCACCTTCTGTTGCCTTACTCAGGAAACTTGGTGGGTGGGGTGACACATCTGTAGTAATGAGCTTAGACGGGTCATTTTATACTTTCAAAATAATATTCCATTCCCATAGAAGTACCTACGCTAACTGGGTTTAGAGGAATGTACAGAGCTACACAGGAATTTTCGTAGCAGGAAATGGTCTTTTAAATGGCTGCAGATGTTACTGATTTGCAGGGGATGCCTCAGCATTTATGTTTACCCCTTGTTCTGAACCTTCACTTTCCCTTTTTTAATAAGGGACCAGTCCTTTCATCACTGAGGAACTGTGAGCTGATTCAAACATTATGCTGTAGGTATGTTTATGCCTTGTCTACTGCACATCTCTCAGTGAAAACTACTGTTTGTAAATGTGTGGTGTATTCAATCTGACCAAAGTATGTATTGTGAACTCTGTCATTGAAACACCATGTGAAGCTTTCATCCTGGGCTAGGATCCTAATCCCTCACTTGTAATTGGTAGCCCAGGAAGAACCGACCAATCACCAACAGCCAGTTCCAAGAGCAGGAACTATTGTGATTGGACCTTATCTCTGCAACCTCATAGGTTGATATTGTAGAATAGGGCGTGGCTACATTAGCCGGGAGAGTTTAAAAGTAGAACAGCTTCAATGTAAAAGCTGTTCTGGCTATTCGTGTTGATCTGTTTGGAGTTGAATTATGAGTTGATTAATAAAGCTGCTCTTTTGCTGAAATCATTCTCTGAGTCTTTGTTAAGTAACCGACTTAACAAAATGGGTCTGTAAAGACATGGAGATGTACATGGGGCACAGAGAGGCAGGTAGTGGTTACACCTGTGAGATATACTAAACAATCGGTTATACGAATAGGTTCACACTCTGCACTCATACTCAAAACAACTATTACTATTACTAGTGCCATTTGATAACCATAGGTAGTACTGTACCGAGTAATGTAAAACGAAACATATATTATGTGTATATATACTGTTCTTAATATACCAATAAAAATATATTTTAAAAAAAGAGAGAGAGGCAGGTAGTGCATGCATACCCAGCATGGGGTTGCCACTGAAAACAGTATTCTGGGCTGGTTTCCTTTCCTCTCCCTGTATCATGCAGGATCACAGATACTGTGCCAGGACATCACCATGGTGTACATTTATTCACCCCTGTGGCAGACCATGTATGGATCAGTTGGGATCCGGGGGGGGGGTACATCATACTGCCCATTCACCTGGCACAAAGTGCACACACAGGGTCTCACTTGCAACTTTATTAGGGCACTGGTTTTACAGTCCTCATGGGCACGGTTACTTCTCTGATACTCTCAGTGCCTCATAACCCCATCCCTTTCATCTATTCCTTCTCCACCTTTTCCTGAGCTGCTCCTTGGGGTCTCACCCTGCAGGAGAATGGCCCTAAGACCACTATGTAGACTTTCCTTACACAGACACATAATGGCAAGCATCCATCTAACTTATATTGGCAATACAGGGTATGGAACCAGGCCCCATTGGGGCATTGTGGAGTGATGCTGACTGGGGCTGGGAAAGAGCTGGGAGTGTCCATTCCTCTCTTCTTCCACTGTCAAATCTGATAGGTCATTTGCTGGTTTATAACAAAACTCAAAGCACAGGCATTTAAACCCTGGGAACAGAGTCTGCGGTCCAAGATAAGTTCAGACAACACTATCACCCTTGTTAAATTTACTGTGGCCTTTTAAATGGAGACAAATTAAAGTCCTGCCCCTACTGAGTCGGGAGAATTCTCAGCGTTGGTTAGTTGTTCCCTTTGCTGGGGCTTCAACTTACAAATTAAGAACAATCAACATCATTACTTTGAATGCTTTGCCCAGAGGAGCAATGTCTGAGAAAAGATGCCGCTTCCTGCTGTTTCATTCAAGGGCGAGAGGTAATTACAGCAAACAAATTAGTGCTGTCAACATTCAAAGACTAGGGATGCATGGGGGGGGGGATTATGTCTGGTGACATTTCCATTTATAGATATTCTGTTTCTGTAGTCCTCCCAACTGTCTTTATTTGAATTATAAGAGATATCCAAAGGCAAACAATGTTGTGTGGTTTCCCCTTCCTCTGGAAGGATACAGCCTTTTCACTGTCTTGGATGCATATGTGTTTCCTAATTATAGCTGTTCCTAATGGTCTAAAGTAAGAATGGCCCAATGCCTGAAAATAGTAAAAACTGTCCTGGAAATTTAAGGAAGCTCTAGTTTAAAAAGGCCACTTAGAATTTACAGGCATTATTCTCAATCAGACTAGATCCATCTCTCTTGGTATCAATATGAAGATGGCTTACTTGGATATGCACAGAAAGTCTAATAACAGATCAGAGTATTCTTCACTTCAAGGGTGATCTAACATTTACCATTGTTTTACAGGTCTCAATTAAAATCATAGTAAATGCTTCTGGGGTTCTGGCATAAGTCATCAACAAATTGTACTGTTCCACTTCTGCAGTTTCGTGTTGCCTACTCTAACCATTTCCTCATCATTCTCAGCACCCCAGTAATTTTCATGGCAATTCACACTAACGATGGACTGGC
The DNA here is from genome assembly GCF_001447785.1 of Gekko japonicus. NCBI lineage: Eukaryota > Metazoa > Chordata > Lepidosauria > Squamata > Gekkonidae > Gekko > Gekko japonicus. The sequence goes on from NW_015165885.1 coordinate 116,107, forward strand.
TCAAAAATGCATTCATATTATTCAATATTTTATCATTCAAGCCTAGTTCACCTAAGCAGCAGATGAGGAGACAGAACATTTCCTTTACTGCTCAGCCTTGGACTGCAAGTACAAGACTGGCTGGTTAAATATTTACACGTGATAAACATTCTCTTAACATACAATGCTAACATATCAGTGGGAGACCAGGCAAGCCTAAAACTCTTCTATAAGACCATCCCAGTTGGTTTGTACATGGAGGTTTTATATGGGGAGATATTTAGTCATCTGTAGTCTGACATTTCGAAGTATGGGCTGGCCTTCTGTTCTGCTTTCCTACCCCAACTCAGGTCCAACCCTCAGTTCCACACACAGCATGGAGAAATCCATGGGAATAAATTATTATCAGATGTGAAGATAGATGAAAAGACAGAATAAAGACACTTAAATGGAAGTGAAATATTAAAATTAAATACAAGTAAGTTCTATATAAATGAACGACTTGATTGATAACTGCATGATTTAGATGATTGTAGTTTATGATTTATGTATGATCTATATGATTGTGTTTATGCCCTATGTATGATTTAGATTAATATAGATGATTGTATTTTGTGTTTTATGTTTATGTGTTTTTAAACTGAAATAACAATATTTTTTAGAAAAGAGAAACCCATGTGTGCAATTATGTACACACAGTCTTCTGCTATGTACAATATCTGTACTGGGAAACTAATCCAGTGCTAGTATTAAGGAACAGAACAACACAATCTCAGATACTTTCTAAAAATACAATCACAGATATTTTTCTGATTCAGGCTGTAATAAATTGGAAAGGCGAGGGACTGCCAAAATGCAACGTGAGGTTCCCCTACCAGAAGGTATTCAGTCTACTCATCTCTTGCTAATGAAGGGAGCTCAAACTGCCTCAGGCTTCTCTGAATCTAACCCCAGTCTAGTCATTCACACTCCCATTCCGGATGATCTGTGCTCCCCAAGATTTTTGTGTTGGAAGTTCTAGGCAGCTGCCCAGTGTAAGCCTGCACTCAACAAGTATGATATTGACATAATTAAGAAAAAAGAATAGGAACCTGACACAGAATCATAGAGTTCGAAGGGGCTATACAGGCCATCTAGTCCAACCCCCTGCTCAATGCTGGATCAGCCTGAAGCAGCCGTGACAAGTGTTTGTCCAGCTGCTACTTGAAGACTTCCAATGAGGAGGAGCTCACCACCTTTCGAAGCAGCTGATTCCACTGCGAAACTACTCTTACTGTAAAACAAAATTCCTAATATCCAGCTGCTATCTTTCCATTAGGGGTGTGCACTCAGTATATACTGAGCCAAATAAATACCATTGGCATTTTGGGGGTATTTATTCAGCGCAATACAGATTGGAGACTCTGATTCAGCTACCGAAATAGCCACGCCCAAACAAAAGCTCATAGGGTATAATGGAGTCAAATAATTCCAGGTTTCTCAAATATCTACCCGAATCCCAGTACAGTACTGATACTGGTATTTGGGAATATTTGGAATAGCAATATTTTCCAGGTCCAACAGACCCAAATTGGGAAAAAAACCCAATTTTTTTTTTGCACACCCCTCCATAATTTAAACTCATTATTGTGTTATCCTCTGCTGCTAACAGCTCCCTGCCCTCCTCCTAAATGACAGCCTTTCAAATATTTAAAGAGAGCAACCATGTCCCCACTCTACCACCTCTTCTCCAGACTGAACATTCCCAAGTCCCTCAGCCTTTCCTCTTAGGGCTTGGTCTTCAGGCAGCTGATCATCTTTGTCACTCTGCACCTGCTCCATTCTGTCCACATCCTTTTTGAAGTGAGTCCTCCAAAACTGCACACAGTATTCCAGTTGTGGCCTGACTGATGCAGTCTACTGCACAACTATGACATCTTCTGATTAGGATGTTATGCCTCTGTCGATACCCCCCAAAACCACATTAGCCCTTTTTTTTGCTGCTGCATCAAACTGACAGCTCATATTTAGCTTACAGTCTACCCATACCCCAAGATCTTGTTCACACACACTGCTCCCTAGAAGTCTGTCCCCCATCCTGTATGCTCGCTTCTCATTTTCATTACTCAGATGTAGAACTCTGCACTTATTCTTGTTAAACTGCACTTTATTCACATCCACCCAGTTTCCCAGGGTGTACAGCTCTTGTTTAATTCTGTCTCTATCTTTTGGTGTGTTTGCTATTCCTCTCGAACTGATGTCATTAGCAAATTTAGTGAGTAGTCCCTCCACCCCATTATCCAGATCATTTATAAAAATACTGAAAAATACCAAGCCCAGAACTGAGGACTGTGGCACCCCACTGGATACCGCCCTTCAATCATGCTCAAGGCTTTCAGGAAATACCTGGACAAAAAGTTTTCCAGGGATTGTTTCTTGTCATCTTTGCAGACAATGCCTTCCCGTTTCTGTTTTTCCATATCTTTGATACGTGATGGGAAAGTATCAACCAGATCAAACACTGACTTCATTGCTATGGGCACTTCATAATATTGCTGTAAAAGGAAAGGATAAGAATGGGTTGAATCACAAACAAATTCCTTGGCATCTGTATTTTCGTTTCAACTTAATCATGAATAGCAACTAGTACTGGTAGATTAGTATTGTTGTACTATAGGTGCTTCCACCGATAGTACCTCCCAAGTGCTGCTCCTCTGATACTTCAGGCAGATACAAAAGTTACAAGGAACACAAGGTTGTTGCCAAAAATAGCGTCCATGTGTTGAGGCAGCCCTCCCTTTCCATAATGGCTAGTAGAATTTACATCCACATGATACTACACTGGATTCCTGCTTTTTGGCCACCCCATGACCACCTAACATTCTTCATGAACTTTAACACAACACAGAATCAGTCTATTAAAAGATTCATTACTTTTTTGTCTGCTTTATAACAATCTATGGCATCTACATCCATCAAGCACAAGACAGAGAAGCATAAAACTGTATCTGCCTACTGGTTTCCTCAGGGTTCCAAAAGAATTCTGGAATGTATTTTGGAAATTCATGTGACTGAGTCATTGACCAAAAGCATAACCAACTTCCCAGATTCCATGTTGCCGATGTTACTGTTATTAGCCATCAGCAGTTACAAAAAGGGAACTCATTGAACAGTTACAGAATTAAGACAGAGAGTATGGTTTAGACCCTACTATTATTACTTAGATCTTATTACGCAAGTGCAACAGAGTCAATGGAAAACAACTATCCAACCTCCCCTTCTGCTACAGCCTGCCATGCTTTCTGAAAGCATTCCTTCAGGAGTTGCTTGACCCCCTTCCTCACCCCTGAACAGCAGGGGGGGTGAAGTGGCTTGTTTCTCTATTGGTGCACAGTTTTAATTGTAAGCCAGGTCAAGCAGGATTCCAAATATGCTGCACAGAAATACCCTAAATAAATAAAGTGTGAGTGGTGGTGGGGGGGTCTGCAGTGGGACTGGAGAATTGGTGGAAATCACTTTCTCCCTCTTCCATAGGTAGAAGAGCTGTTCACAAGATGAAAATGTATTTAGAATCCAAACCTTAATTAATTAATTTTTAATTAATTAATTAAATTTATACCCTGCCGTATCCCACAAGTGGGCTCAGGGTGGCTTACAGCATACAGTCCATAAAACAATAAAACAATAAAAACAATAAAACAGTTGATGGCAAGGTACACAATATCATCAAACCCCATGCCTCATATCAGGTGAATATAGGTGCTCTATCTAGGCCCAATAATACTATCTGTCAGCAGGCACTGGGAAAGAGGCCGTAAACAGGGGAGGCCAGAATGGTTAAATGTCCACCGCCTCAATCAAAAGCCTGGCAGAACAGATCCGTTTTACAGACCCTGCAGAACTGTAATAGGTCCTGCAGGGCCCTGATCTTGGGTGTTCTACCAGGTTGGGGCAAGGGGCAAAAAAGCCCTTGCCCTGGTTGAGGCTAAGCAGACGTCCCTTGGGCCAGGGATCACAAGGAGGTGTTGATCAGAAGAGCATAAAGCTCTCCAGGGCTCATATAGGGAGAGGCGGTCCCATAGGTATGATGGTTCCAGGCCACATAGGGCTTTAAAGGTCAAAACCATAACCTTGAAATGGATCCAGTATTCAGTCAGCAGTCAGTGCAGTTGGCGCAACACTGGCTAAAGATGCAACTGAAAATGCCTTCAGCAGGGGTCATTTCCTAGAAAAAGAGCTAGGGGAACTCATTAGCATAACTCATTAGCATATGCCACACCCCCTGACATCACCGGAAGTGTGTCATAAGGCCACACACCCCGCCCCCAACGGTCCCGGCCGCTGGCCTTGCAACTCCACTGCCGAGCCCCATGAAGGGCCCGGCGGTGGACCTGCAAGGCCGGCGGGAGTGCAAGGAAGCCCCGCGAAGGCCCTCCCTGGCCCCAGGCAGGCAGGGGTGGGGAGAGGCAGGGAGGAAGCAACTTACCCTCCCTCTTCTCCTGCCTCCTCCTGGCTAAATGAGGGCCGGAAGCGGGGCAGCCGGAAGCAGGGGGCGGGGCTTCGTCATGTGCCCCGCCCCGTACCTCACCCAGGGGAACTGCGATCCCCCGCGATCCCCCCCAAAATGACCTCTGGCCTTCAGCCTTTTTGTAGAGTGAAACCGTGACCTAGGGTGTGCCATCTTCAAATACAGGTGCATTCCGTACTATTAGAAACCATAGGATTGGTCTCCAAAGGCCAACAGCTTCAACGCCACTTACTTTTCCAATTACTAGCACATTTTTTGTTCTGCTCTGCCCTGATCTTGCTTCTTGATCCACTTGTGCATCTAGCCTTCCTTTCTGCCCATCCCCGTATAGTGTTGTTCATTATTCCAATGCTTTTTCTAAGTTAAATCTCCCTACCTTGGCCCTCATGTCTGTGTCTGTCAGAACCATGAAGAAGTCATTGTATGTCATTCCATATTCTCTTCTCAGCTCATTGATGAGATGCTGGTCCACCAGGTCTTCATCTTCTATCACTTTCATAGGCTTCTCATTGTCTTCAAGCAAAAAAACGCATAAGAATAAGTGCCAAGAAACAAGATTTAAAACAGAACATCTTCATAAACAGACATCTGAGAGCTATTCTTCTGACTCTCAAGTCCAGATGGAAGTAATAAGAATTCTCCTGAATCGAAATAGATTGTGCAGAATTTAAATCACCATAACATTAATCAGGGGTACGTAACCCTGGGTCTCTCGCTTTCTGACTGATTTGGCTTCAATAATTAGAATGATACTTTAAAGCTCACACCTCACTAAGAGCCAGACAAATCACTTTAAAGCTTTTGCTAAGAAGCATATTAATGTACTAATTAATAGTACAAATTAAAGGTACTAACAGCAATTCAAAAAGACTACCAGCAGTGGCATTTTAGAAGACTGATGGAGACCACTGTGTGAAAAAGAGATGTGAAATTCTACAATACATTAAACCCCAGCAGTTCTCTAATTAATGTTAATATTTGTACACTTTAAATTAATTGGAATCATGTATGTGTATTTGTTTATGTTTACACTGCACGGCACCGAAGCTCTTGCCCTTGAATGAGCTCTTGGGGAACAGTTTATTTTAATAAGGAATCCTCATTACTCACTCCTAATAATTTTCACACAGATTTTAAAAAGAACCCTGATGGTCTAATTCTCTGCAGAGAGTAGCATCCAAAAAAGACTTCAAATGACATAAACAATTGTTAGAAAACTTGTCTGTTTCAGAAAAGCTGTACCAGCCTGATTTCATCTTCTTACATCAATATATCGAATTATCAACATGGCCAAATCTGTGGATACTTAAATCCAGAGACTGGAATAATGAAGAGAGAAGGCAGATCTTTCTATAAACTTAAAAAAGCCCCAAGTTTGCAGAAATGAAATATTTTAAAAAAATACATTGGAGGATTATAACCCTACAAAATTATAGAATCAGTGTCTGTAGTGATAACAAATTAATGTCCTCAGTGGTCACTGCTAGGCAACGACAACAGTGTTGCTAATGTTCAAGCCTTGGTTTCTGTCAGTAAAGGCAGGCAAGGGGGCACAGAGCTTTCCAGTACTGCTTGGTCTTTGAGGGCAGACTCATTGGGACCAGGTCTGGCAGCAACCATTAGGGATGAGCATTAACAGCATTTTTGCAGTTCATGACCAAACCATGAACCAAACCACAAACCGATATGAACTGGGAGGTTGATTCACAAACTGAACTGGTTTGTATCTGTTTGTGATCCCTGCTTTCTACTCCTCACCGCTTATTGATGGGAGCAGAAAGTAGGGGGTTAAATGACTACAAGTCATTTAAACCTCTCCTTTCTGCTCCCCACCACTTTCTGCTCCCTGTGAAAAACAGTGGGGAGCAGAAAGCATAGTGGCAGGGAGCAGAAAGCAGAGCAGAAAGCAGAAATGTCTCAGCCATTTAAACCTCTGCTTTCTGCTCCCTGCTGCTCAGCTGTTTCTTTGTGAAGAGCAGAAAGCAGGAGTTTAAAAATGGCTCTGAGCCGTTTAAACCCCCGCTTTCTACTCTACACAAACCATCATGAACTGCCTTAAAATTCATGAAAGTTCGTGGCGGCTCTTCAGTTTGCAAACCACAAACCAGCCAAAATTCATCACAAACTTTTGTTCATGAGCCAGTTCATGCCCATCCGCAGCAACTTGCTATCACCTGACTTATATGATTCGCCCAGGCTTGGCTGCTTGAACAGCAGCTTCCCCATGAAAACCAGTGCTGTGTAGTGATTAGAGTTTCAGAGCAGAATATAGGAGACCCAGGTTCTAATTCCCACTCTGCTGTGGAAGCTCACTGGGTAACTTTGGGTCAGTCAAACACTCTTTGGCTGTGGTCACACATGCTAAATAATCTACTTTCAGCACACTTTCCAACTGGATTTTTACTGTGTGAACTGGCAAAATCCAGTTGGAATTATTTAGTGTGTGTGACTGCAGCCTTAGTCTAACCTATTTTACAGGGTTATTGTGAGGATAAAATGGAGGAGAATTATGTAAGCTGCTTTGGGAGAAATGCAGGGTATAAATGAAGTAAATAAAATCAGTATAGTGGAAGATGGGGTCAGATAAAGGAAGATTTGTTCGTTGGTGGGAGGAAGATAAAGACGCAGGGAAAGATATATGGGAGTGTTGCCAGGAGGAGGGAAATAGGAAATAGTGCAGGGAGTGGGATAGAGGGAGGAGTGAAGTACCCCCCCACACACAAGTTCTTGTGGGTTCCCCACTGCACAATGGGAGCTAGTGGCCACCACTGTGCAACTGGATCAGAGTTTTCCTGGGGAGAGACTGCCAGGGGGAAGAAGGAGGGAAAGATGAAGACAAGAGGGCAGATAAAGGTAGGTTGGCTGGTGGGAGGGAAGGAAGCAGGAAAGAGGCTTTGGGGGCTGCCAGGGAAGGAAAAAAGAAAATAGTGAGGAAAGGTTGTGAGATTACCCCCCCCCCCGCCGCCTGCAAGTCATTTGGGGTGGCTTGTTAATACTGTTTACTGAAGCAGTTATTTGTAGTTTAATTCTAGTCTTTGGTATCCAGATATGTAAGATACTTCACCATACTATATAATCCTCTAAAATAGCACAACTTCAGATCGAGTAGACTTGATTCAGGTAAATTTAGTTATAATGGCTTGGATCCAACAGAAGAATTCATGGAAGGTGTTGGTGGAATAGATCTTTCTCCAAGCAGCCTGCTGTTGTCCCGAAACTCATATTTGAGGATCAGGATAGCCTTGCAAGCAAAATCGGGCACAATTATCAATTTCTCGCTCTTCTTCTTTTGGCTTTGGTGAGTGGAGGAGGAGGCAGGTGGCTATTATACACATATAATTGATAGACTGGGTAGAAGGAAGTGGTTTTACTGAGGGGTACAGTTAAAAAGTTGTTTCCAGGGTTTTTAAAAATGGGTCTAGGTAAGCACTCCAGAGCAGCAAAGACATTTTTAAAAATTCAGAAATAATAGAATTGATGGAACGTCAAGCAGTTGCTGCTTTGACAATGCATGTGGTGGACTAACAACAAAATGGCTTAGATTCTTTTTTAATCTACCTTTCTGCCCATTAAAAGCAAGCACCTGGTCAGAAGGTAAGGTTCTAAGGGGGTTTATAGCCTTACCCAGTTAGCATCTTTAGAAGCAGCAGTGGTCTATCAGCAAAGCGTGTTCTGAATTTGGGTAAAGGCAGCAAAGGGAGGTGGGGGACAGACTGATGGCAGTCGAAGAGGATTCTGGAGAGTCAGTGTGGTGTAGTGGTTAGAGTGTCAGACTACAATATGGGAGACCCAGGTTCAAATCCCCCACTCTGACACAGAAACTCACTGGGTGACCTTGGAACAAAGTTTGAGTCCAGTGGCACCTTTAAGACCAATAAAGTTTAATTCTGGGCATTAGCTTTTGTGATAGAAACTCACTGGGTGACCTTGGAACAAAGTTTGAGTCCAGTGGCACCTTTAAAACCAATAAAGTTTAATTCTGGGTATTAGCTTTTGTGAACGTGGGTCAGTTACACACTCTCCACCTAACCTACCTCACAGGGTTGTTGTGATGACAAAATGGATGAGGGGAGCTGGCTATAACCCACTTTGCGTCCCCACTGGGAAGAGAAGTGGGGTATAAATGAAGTAAACAAATAAGAAAGCCAGGCAAATAAGAGTGGAAGTGTGGGAAAACAGCTGGTAGAGGAAGCAGCTTTGTTTCGTTTTATGCAATTGCTTAGATTTAGCTCATAGGCTAAAAAGCTATCAGTTCAGGCTGGCCACAGCCCATACTTAGTCCAACTTCAAAATTCTAACACTTCATTTAAATACTGGGAAGCATGATCCTCTCTTCATCAGAAACAATGACAACTGGATGTGAGAGTGAGAAGAAAGGCTAAATCACTTAGTACTTAACATAAACCAGTTCATTTTTTTGAGTATGCTCAATTAACTGCCTGCTGACAAATGTCTGCAAAATAAGACCAACATTTATCACTGAAGTATAATCACTCAGTTACACAAAGATCTGAAGATACAAGGAGTTTCTAACCCTGAACCCAGTGACCTTTAACCTCCGGTGTGACCCAGTTGCATTTCTCTGCTTTCTGCTGTTCCACCAGCTTGATAAACAAGCACAGGCATACTCCATAAATTTGACCATGTTGCCTTGGAAAAGTAAACTGAAGAAATACCAGAGCCAGCTATACAAATACAAAGGGGGGGGGGGACCATGTTACCACAACAAAGGAACTCCCAAGTTTTAACCCTAGTTACATGGCTCCTTTTCCCAAAACGGAAAGAAAGGAATGGCTTTGCTTTTAAAAAAATTAACCTAGCTGGAAGTGGTCAATCTTCATGCGGCTATTGTTCATCGTGCCAAAGATGGTGACGACTGAGATTTTTCTAGTTGCCATTTTGCAAAAGCTCTCCAGGTATTCATCTCTCTGTTGAACGTACATGGTGTTGTCAGTCTTGGGAGTTGTGATCAGCTAGCAGATGACAAAATAACAAGACTTCAGTCATTTGATTTGAATAAAGTATTAGTATCAGAAGTAATTCACAAGTCTGACCCACAGGTCTTTTAACAATATTTATATATTAAGGCCTGGGCTACATGATATATCAGTCATTGGAACTAGCATCCCCGATGCCGTTTTCCAGCCCTGCCCCCATACCGTTTAGTAGACATATAGCTCTCAGCTAACCATTTGGATTCAATAGAACAAAGTTTGAGTTCAGTGGCACCTTTAAGACCAACGAAGTTTAATGCCTGATGAATAAGCACACAAAAGCTTATACCTAGAATTAAATTTGGTTGGTCTTAAAGGTGCCACTGGACTCAAACTTTGTTGTATTGCTTCAGACCAACACAGCTACCCACCTGAATCCACTTGGATTCATGTTCCTGTTGTGTGAGCAGAACACATTCCACCTGTAAGGGGGGGGGGAATGCCATCTGCAGCTCCATGTGCTCCCAAAAACTACTCTGAATTGTCCCCAACCATCTAGAGGCAGTTGTGAAGGAACAGGATCAGTAGTTAGCCCCACCCAACCAGCAGTGCCTCCTGGATTGCTCATGCCATGGGATGGGAGCTTTGCATCTGAGCCAGAGTGAGTTTCCACCCATGTTCTGTATCACCAGGGGCTACCATTGGGATAAGGAAACTCAGCTATGCCAGTCTCCATGGCAAACACACATGTAACTCAGCTCAGAGATTTCCTGTGCAAGGGTTAACAAACAAGTGAGGCCCTGAGTACGCTACAAGCAGAACTAGGGTGTCTTGCTGTGAGTAGAACAGGGGAAGCAGTAAAGCCCTGTTGCTCTCAGAGAATCGTTAACTCAAGGGAAAGGAGAATAAGGCCTATGGTTCATATCCTACCAGCCAAGGGTTTCCCCCCCACAGCCCCATTTTGCCATTGGGTGGCAACTTATCTCAGGCAGCAGTTCCAAAGGAAAACACCCACTGGTTAGCCTTTTCTTTTTAAATTATATAAAAGGCTTTCATTTCTCACATAGCAACTAACCTAGTATTTATATACTACTTATACAGAACTGAATGAGACCATGGCACTCTGACAGTAATCTGTCTGCTGGTTGCAGTGCACGGAGCCATGAGGCAAAGACAGTGTCGGAATAAGATCTGTGAGATCCATTCAGTTACCATTTGTAAAATCTCTAAGGAAGTGCCATGATCAAGTAGCTAAGCAGAGGTCCAGAAAGGTGGTCAGTTGCACAAAGTCCAAGAATTATGCAAGGGGGGACAAGAACAGTACAGAGAGAAGGAACAGGCAGCTGGAATCTTATCTGACACTAGGTAATCCTGAGAAGTATATAAAGGACCAGTCAGAGGAGTGAAAGGAAACAAACGCATACCATTTTGTGACACCATAATACTGCCTTAAAAAACATGAGCTTTCATGCTGTCCTTCAGTTCCTAGTGTTGTGAGACAGAAGCGTCTATTCACAGGTCTGTAGTACAGAGTTCCAGTCATAAGACTGCGAGTGCTTCATACAAACTGCTGTTAGCAAGAATATAACATAACATTCACTGCTCACCCAGATAGCAGCCCAAGAAAGCATTAGGACAATACAAGTGTGATAGCTATCTGCATAGCATTCAAACAGTTTCACTGGTACGTGAAATTTAGAAAATATGTTATAAGCAATTTTTTTTAATTATCCAAAATGACCCCCCCTTCCCGGTATTTGTATGGCCAGACATTTGATAGTCGGCAATCAACTAATGATTTTTGATGATTTGTGGCATTATAGTTCCTAGAATCTGAATCATCTCACACCTGCCTGGCTGTGGCAGTTAGTTGTAGTTAAACTATGAGCCAAAGAATGAAGACAGATTGAATTTATATCTTGCTGGAAAAGGCTGGCTATACTTTTCCGGCTCTTGGAAACAATTTCTAAGACAATGGGTAACTAGGTTAATATCACCGGAGGCCAGGCGCTGCCTGCATGTGTCCACACTTCCCATCTGTTCAACCTGCACACTTGTAAATAAATGGTATATTACAAAAGGAACATAAACCTCTAGTGAAGGCTTGTAGCAATGGTCAGCACAGTAAGGTATCTACTGTGGCTACAGCTCAGTAGCAGGGCAACCACTCACCAAGACATATTTGGCTCATGTGTTCTCACCAGGAATGGCAGATGGTCCTAGTCTTGTTTTATATAGGCTACCAGGGCAATTTCCCATGTCTTGCTGGGAGAAGTCATGACAAAGCCACACTCCACTGCCTTCCCCTCTCCTTCCAACACCTTTGACAGGAACACTCTCTAAGGCCTGGCACAATCTTCAGGCTGTTCTGAACAGTAATTGGAGGAGGGAGGGGAACATGACTCTCTGGGAGCGCCTTTTAACCTCCACTGGTGCTGGCAAGACTAAAAGCAGCATTCAAGATTCCTACTCCACTCCCTTCAACATGAGGGAAGGCCGACTGAGCACAGGGAAAGTAAATTAAGCTGAGAGTGACTAGCTCAAGGTAGGTTGTTATTAAGCTTCATGTCTACAATTGTGATCCCACTGTTTGTAAGCCGCCTTGAACCAGGTTAGGTAGGTTGTTCTTGAGCTTCATGTCTACAATTGCGATCCCACTGTTTGTAAGCCGCCTTGAACCACTTTTTGATGGTGGAAAAGGCAGGAGGCAGGGTGTGAATATTTTAATTAGTAGCTAATACTTTAGCTATTGCAGTACCCCCCATATATAAATTCAGCTCCAATTTATATTGTTTATGCAATGATTGTTTCAGGTTACATGGGATCTGAGCATATCTTGGTATACCAATGCTTTTCATCCAACAAGAATGATTTTCATCACTGCTCCAGAACCACACAATAATGATGTAAAATGCTTAAAATGCACACCAAAATCCTAAAAATGTCAATCAGAAAGAAACGATATTCTCAGTTTTCCTTCAAGGAGATGGGGCAAATCTGACCAACTCTGGCAAACCTCATAAAAACCCCACTCTGAAATCACAACTCTGAAATGAAAAGCTGCCATTTTAAAAATAAACAAAAGAGTTTAATTTTAGTATACATTACATTTACAGTCTGGGCAAGTCCTGGGTGTGAACAGAAGGCTACATGTGAGCCACAGTCTGTATTTCACCCCCACAGAGTAGCAAACAAAAACAAGGTAATGATCTAAAATAGACTGGCCTGAAGCAAAACCACAGGCACAAGCAGCAGGAGGCAGGTTCAAGTCAGCAGTGAATCCAGATTTAGAGCTGGTCTCTGTATTAAATGTGCTGCCTGTTGTGTTAGCCCTTCCTCTTTAGCCATTAACAACAGCTTGAGTTGCAAATATTTCCCAATGACAAACATTATCTCCACATCAGAAAGGGATTAGAAAAAGCAGCTGATTCCTGAAAAATCACATACCATTAAAGGCAATGGAGAATTTTTTCCCCCCAGTTGAGTTGGCAAATCTTTCTCTGGATTGATCAATCATCAGAATGGGAATCCCTCTACTGACTCCTGAGGCTTCGAATTTAAATGAAAACCAGAACCTTAAAATTTGCCTCCAGTGCCTCCCACTGCCACATGGCAAAATCAAAGAGGGAAACATGGTATTAATGCATTGTGATAGTTGTCCATACAGTCCTGCACATGCATGTGGGTTTAGAGAGGGCATCTATCAGTCAAGAACACAGCTGTCCCCTAGATTCCCAAAAGAGAGATGTTTCATCTTTGCACGAAATAGAGCTGAAAGGCACCTGAGATATGACAACCTAAACTGGTCTGGGTCTGGTTTGTGCTTGGCTGAGAAACCTTCTGGAACCTTAAGTATGCTTGGATGAAACATCTAACAAATGTAGACTGAAACATCTAAATTAAGTGTTCCTGCCCCTCCACGGCACTGGTATTCAGAGTGTTGCTGCCTCTGGAGTTCCATTTAGTTATCAAGGCTAATAGTTCTGCCTTCTATGAATGTTTCTAATCCAATAATTTGTCTAATCTAGGCCCCTGCAACACGGGGGAAATTGATCTGGGCAAAGTGCGGCTTTTTAAAGCCGCACCAAAAGAAACACGCGGCGGCGGGATCATATTGATCCCCTGAGCCGCGGCGCATTCCCTCCCCGGCACAATCAGATGCCGGGGGGAGCCACGGGGGGTGAACGGGAGGCTGCCGAACTGCACATGTCTGAGCATGCCCAGTTCGGCCAGTAGCCGGGGATGCGCCGGCAGAAGGACGCGCCGGCGATCCCACGGCCGGCCTTGATGCGGCCTTTCGGAAAGAACCACCTTGGTAGGTGGTTCTTTTTTGCTGCGGCTTAACGTCGGAAGGGCCGGATCGGGGACAGGCGAGCAACGCTTCCCAGATGTTGCAGTGGGATCGCGCCCATTTGCGCCGCCCCCGATCCGTCCCTCTCCTGGCTCAATTCCTCTCATGTGACCGGGGTCCTAATAGGTTTTTAAAGATCAATAGGACAGCATCTATCTCATAAAAGACTCCAAAGTACGTTTTAGAGGATCAGAATCAAGCTGTAGATTCATGTATTCCCTTATCCACACTTCTCACATAAACCATAGCTTTCCTTTCAATTTCCTGTTTTGTGCTAATGATAGTTTGCTGTGGCATCTCAGTCAGCATACTTTGGTCAATGTTTTCCCTTCAAAACCAGAATCTGAAAACATATTCAAGCCAGGATTTCTAATTCTGGATTGGAGGGAAAGCCCTAACCACAGTTTGCTGATTCAGACAGCATGGCAAATTATGGAAACAGAAAACTGAAGTCACATATGAGTAGTAAGATAGGAAGGAAGAGGGAGACTGTGAGACCACGGTTCATTTTAGGGTTGCCAACCTCTAGGTAGTGCCTGGTAGGCTTGCCAAGTCCCCCCGGGGGCGGGGAAACCCCCGCCCTAGAGGCCTGTTCCCCGCCGCCGCCGGATCAGGCCCCTGGGGGAACGCCACCCCAACGTGCGTGTCACCAGGAAGTGACGCAACAACGCCAGGCACGCTGGGGGCGGGGCCACGGTCATCCGAGGGAAAACTCTATGGTTTTCCCTCAGATAGTCGTGGCCCCGCCCCCAGCGTGCCCGGTGTTGTCACGTTGTCCCAGGATCGACCCAGGAGTCCCCCACTCGGGAACATGGTGAGACTTGGCAACCCTAGTGCCTGGGGATATCTTGCCTGGGAGAGGGTGGTCTAGAAATTCAATAGATGATGATAATGATAATGATGATGATAATTTATCTACAGAGATCAGTTATCCTCTGGACAATGTCTGTTTTGGAGGATGGATTCTATGGCATTTATTGTTGCCTGGCAGAAGGGCTGTGGGTGAGGACAGGAGGTGGGTGTGATGACTGTGGCACATCACTTCTCTGGTAAAAAACTGGAAGTTACAAAGGTAGCTCTAGGAATCGCTGGAAAGTCTATGGCTTCCCCCCCCCCAGTGATTACTAGTGCTACCCTATGCTACTTACAGTTTCTTACCAAAAAGGACATGATGCTGCAGCCAGCAGCTAGTTTGGTTTTTCTCTCCCCTGCTGCTGAGCAGTGGGCAATGGGAATGAGGGGCAGGGGATCTCCCACCCAAACCAGGGGCTTGGCAACCCTGATGGCATTATACCCCACTGATGTCTCTCCTCTCCCCAAATCCCACCTTCTGTGGGCTCTAGTAATTCCCCAGACGAAGTGGGCAACCCTTGTTCATTTCCAGTCCCTCAGACTTCATAAAGTCTCTTTATCATGGCCCCACCATGCTTGTCATCCTCTTCCACTATGAGCTTTTGGCCTTCTTTCACTCCCTGGTTTTACACATATCTCTGTACCCATCTGCTCAATGAACATTTTGCATCTTTCTTGTTGACCGGAACATAGAGAAAGTTGTGTTTCATCTTGAGTGATCCAGGCTGCTTTCCTACAACAACAAGCCATCCCAAGATTCCCCCTTCAGTTCATTCAGTTATAGTATTCAAGATCCAAACAAGATCCCTGGTCAGTCAGGTAAGTAGAGGGCAGAATGCAGAAAGGCAGAAAGAAAATCATGCTGAAAAATTAAAAAGGAATTCTTTCCCAAAGAATATGGACCATGCACTGTTTTATGGCTTCCTGGTCTGTGTACCTTGTGAAAAAGTAAACATTAATTCTGCACTACATGGAGACAACCCTGTGCTAGAAAAAACATAACCTGTAAAGTGGGACTGAATTGTCACAACATGCCTTCAAGATGAATTCCATCTGCCAACAAAAACATCTGAGCATATTGCTTCATGTTCTCTGAAAAATCATTTTCAAGAAGAACTTGCTAATACATGCAGTAAATCTTCAAAGATGAAACACCACATTGTGCTGCTTTTGCGCATCACAAGTTCACCATAATTTGATTATGTTCTGTTTAACAGAAAAGTAATTCTATACATCTTATCAATGATATTAAAAGGCATATGTTTGCAAATACATATGTTCATGCCAAGGAACAGCGCCAAAAACAGTTGGCCTGATTCCAAAACGTAGAAGTCATCAACATTGCTGTGAAACAGATGTTGACTGGAAGAGCATGCTGGGAGTTAGAATATACATGAAAACAGTGACAAGACAACCATGAACTCTAATTCGCTGAACATGCAAAATCCTCATTTGAACTTTTTAAATTCCTTGCTCTGGATTAATGAGTTACAGATTCTGCCATCTATGGATTCCTAGTGGTTAGGAAAAACCATAGTTTTCTGGCAACTTATACAAATGATTGAGAATGGTTTCTTCATAGAAGGCATCACATTATTAGGTCGCATGCTTTTGGAACATAAGAACATAAGAGACGCCAAACATGCTTTTGGAGTATGCCAGGGACCAGTCTAAAAGTCATAAAGGTATTTATGCTGAAGTATAGTCTAGGTCTGCACATTGCCTATTCATCCTATGCTACTAAGCACACATAGTAAGAGACAGTGTTCCTCATGTTGAGAGAATGGTTGATCTGAACCTCAAACAAGTTGTGTACTGTTCATTTAATATACCTGACACCTGGGAACATGACCCATTTAGGGCTACAACCTGGAGTTCTCCCAGAATTACAACTGATCTCCATGCTACAGAGGTCAATCCATTAGGAGGAAATGGCAGCTTCAGAGAGTGAACTCTCTGGCATCACCGCCTCCCTGAGCTGCCTCTCCTCCTCTCTCCCCTCTCCAAATGCCTCACTCCCCAGGCCCCACCTCCATATCTCCAGGGATTTTGCAACCTGGAGGGGGCAACCCTACCCCTCTTGCCAGGGGTCATGGGAGCCCTGTGGACAAATTTCCAGGCAGAAGGGGATGCGATGAGGACAGAAATAAGGCAAAATCACCCTCACCTTGCTCTTGCATCAAGGGAGCTCTTGCTTGGCTTTCTCTACCAAGTATGACCTCCATGATATCTTTACAGAAGTTGCAGAGGGCTACTAAGAAAGGGAAGGTGGTCAAAGATCCATCAGTGTATGCATCTTCAATGTATTACCAAACCACACAATCCAACTGCTTTTGCAGAGACCAGGAATGATACATTCACCCAGATAATTACACTATATCAAGAGTCCATAGTTTTGCCAGGATCTTATGTTGCAACATGCTCAGCATAATGGCCAATTCAGCTCTCGGCATGTCTTCAGAGAGAAGAATGGAAAGCCTAACCAGGTATATGACATCTATAAGAGGAAGACAGAATAGCAACAGAACTTGTTCACTCTGGTGGCACCTATTTCCCCCTAAGGGAAAAACTGATGCAGTCAGAGCATCTGAGGTCCTTTTTTTGCGAAAGAAAGTAGGGTAAAAGAAATCTGCAAGAAGCTGAGATGGAGAGAAGGGTAACTGTTTTGTCTGGTATCATTAGGGATGAGTTATGTAAAAGCGGGATGGCGGTGGGATTAATAACTTGTGAACTGACCTTATGCAATGGATGTTCATAACACAGTACTTACCAGGAGTCGTCTTTTGCCTTCAAAGAAATCCAAAAGGTTTGTTACAGTTTTCCTGGAAGTTTGGGTGAAAGTCTTGGCATTGGGTTTCAGGAACCCCCCATTCTCCACTTTGCTTCCCTTCTTATTCTTCTTGTTGCGCTCTTTCTCTTGTTTATTCTTCTTGTCAGCTTTGTCCTTCTTGGCCTGTTTCTCACTTTTCTTGTCAGCTCTTTCTTTCTTCTTCTTTTCAGATTTATCTAAGCGCTCGTGTTTCTTTAGATCTTTCCCTTTCTTTGGTGGTATATTTCCTGCTGGAACTTCTTCCTCTAAACGGGGAACTGAAGGCTGCCCTGGGTCATATTTATCCTCATATTCATTGCTCAGGATTTTGTCTTGGGCTTTCTTTTTAGGTGGCTTGCTTTTAGCAGGCTTGTGTTGCCCACCTGTGACACTGAGGTCCCTGCTGTTATAGTCCTTCCTGTCAGTACGGTTGTCTCTGTATCTGCCGGCACTGGACCTCGTGTAGTGTTCAGAGGGGTTTGTTGGAGTCTCTGTGTAGGTGTCATAAAGAGTGGCTTTGCTGGGTCTCCTAGTAGTTGTCGTTTGTCTGTGTATGTGGCCATGATGTTTTTCTCTGCGGTTCTCTTTCCACGAAGGGGAGTAGAAATCCTCCGTATCTGTTACCCGGAGGGCGGTTGCCTCAGGTGCTGTGGGAAGCAATGTGTGTGATTTTGTGGTCCAGGTGCGCTGCGTAGAAGGAAGAGTTGTGGTGGTGGTTGTAAGCCTGCTAGCTGTTGTCACTGTTCTGCTGACTGGTCTTGAGGTTATGGTTGTGGGAGCAGGGATGGTAGCTCTAGTGGTAGGGGGAGGGTGGGGAGGCACTGTGGTTTTTAAAACTTTCTTCACAATTTTCAGTTTTGTTGGCTGAAAACTGCTTTTTCTTGGATCTTCTTTCCGTGCTGAAGATTGGACATGCCCACTACTTGGTGTTGTTCTTGCACTGCTATTGCCATTGTTGCCTTCTTCAACCACTTGGCCTTCCACTCCAGCTGCTTTGCATTTCTGGATGAAGCCCTTTTGCCTCATCTTCTCAATTTTCCTAATAGGGCTCTGGTCAATGATTTCATATATGGCCTCCAGCCTTACTGGGTAGGGGTATCTTTCCTCCACTTGCAATGTTTTCTTTAGAAGAGCCATGCCAAATTTTCCTTTCTCTAGCTTCACAAAGTTCATGAGCTTAGGAATCAGGCTTGGATCTACTGGCTGCTCCAGAATTTTCCCTTCAGTGGTTATCTTTCTGACTTTTCCTCCCTCTTCACCATCCTCATGAAACAAGATGATCTGCTGGACATGCCTCTCGGCCAGTTCACAATAGACATCATTCTTCAAGAGACTCATCATGAGACGGTAATAACCATCAGAGGCATGAGGAGCAGAGATAATCCAGACTCTGTTCTTTCCTGCAAAACTGGCCAGAATATTGGGAGAACTGGACCCAGATGGGAAGCGCACCATGCGTGAATGATGTACTGTTGATGCGCCTTCATCCTTAATCATTTCCGGTTGAGGCCTCTGCATCTGCCGTACTCTGGCCCCACCGTTCTTCACCTGGGCATGAGCACCACCTTCCAAAGGAACTGCTTGTGTGATTTTGGACTCCAAAGAGTCTCTTTTGACAAGGGGACGCTGCTGAAGTCTCAAAAATCTATGAGACACCCTTGTTCTCTTGAGCTGTGAGGCTGGTCTGCTGTCACCCCTGTAGGCCAGAGGCACTTTTCTGACTCCATGGGTCCTTCTCTCTGCTTGCCTCAAGGGCTTTTGAGAACCACACACTAGCCATGCGGCCCACAATACAGTTAAGCTCACAAGTGGTGTCCAGTTCATTGTGGGACTGACTTTGGAAATAAAAAGGGAGGGGGAGTGTTAATGACCACACTGAATAGTCATGCAGACTTCAGATTTTTCTTCCACACATTTTTCTTCCACACCCCAAGAAAGCCTGCTGATCTTTTAAAACTGCTTTTCGATTTTCTGCAGTTGTTTCACCTGATCAGAACACTCCAAATTTGCCTCAGCTTTTTCTCCTTTCATGCACATACAGGATGAAACCAACACTGTCAGTGATAAGGAAGATGAGCTTCAGGTTGGGGTTTGGAATAATTTAAATTAGGACGTGGAAAGATGCCCTTAAATTAAAAAAATGAGTGAGGTAATCACCAATGGATAATTGGGATCTGTTGATACAGAAAAACCCAAAGGGGCTATGTAACCGCGACAGATGTAACACGCACAGACACAGCAGTTGGCCTCAAGCTCAAGGCAAAGGAACATTAAAACTTACCCTTTCGTAAAGTTCCACTTCCAGAAGTGTGTCTTCCACCACCCCCCTACAGGAAAAGTCTTTCTTTAGACCGAGAAGTTGGCCATGTAGTTCTGCGGCAGGCAGCTCAGCAGTTTTTCGTGCTACAAAACAAGACTCCGGGGAACGTCCGGTTATGGCTCCCCTCGTCACCCCCCTACTTTCTTTTACCAAGCCGGGTGCAGTGAAAGGGAATTTCCTACGGGATCTTCGCTTCTCCCCATCTATCCGCTGCTCATGCTCTGCCTTTTCTCAGGAGCAGCCACGCTGAGACACATTTCGCTTCGGGCTGAGCGGCTGCTTGCTTCTGTTTCTCTTTTAAAGTTCCATGATCCTCCCCAACGGTCCCGTCCTCCTCAGCGGAGCGGAGCGCCTTTGTCTCGAGAGAGCCAAAGCATCAAGGCTAATATATTTTCCAGGCAGGATTCAAGCACACTAAATGTAAGGCTGAGGAGAGGGCTTCTCCACACCTTGCTTTCCCTTTCTGATCTTCTCTCCTCCCCCTCCCTTCTCTTCTCCCCCGTCCCTCCGTTTTTGTTTTTGGATCTCCTCCCAGAAATGTCAGGATAACTTCACAACAGCAGCCACTGGAAATCGGCGAAGCCTCAGTTTAACAGATCAGCAGAACGCCGCCTCCTTCCACACGCTTTTTTTTTGGGGGGGGGGGCGCGTCATACAGGATGAAACGCTACACATCATCATTATAAATAACTTTTTTTGGAAGAGGGTGGTTGAGATTTTAACCCTTTCAGCACCTCAGGCTTTCTTGCCAATTCCTCTTACATTTCATTTTGAAAAGTATGAGCGCAATGTAAAAAAAAAAAGGAGGTAAAATATTGGCCTCACCTATATTCAAAATGTAACTTCAGTACTGTAAAAACTAAAGTTTTAAGATCTTCTGCTTCTTGTTTAATTTTTTGCCTTTTCTGACAAATAACCATTTATTTCTAGCAGTTTCCCCCCCTTTCAAGACTTTGATGTAAAAATACAGGGGTTAGATTCAACTAGCAAACTCTGCAAAATAAGACCATGTACATATTCTATGGCAACAACCCCAATATAAAGCCTGATCCCACACTGGTCATATTATAACACCTAGAAACCACATGAAATAGCTTGAGTAGATTTAGACAGCCAAAAGTGTTGTGAGAGCCCCCAAAAATGTACACTCCACAGAGAATTGCAGCCAATCCAGTCTCCCTCTCATTCACACATTGGATTTTAGGTGTATTCATAGTGCACTCCTAAGACCCGCAATGTGCGGATCATCCAATGTCTAAAAAACTGGAGTGGAGATGTTTTACAGTGAGAACCTGAGTCTGAGATTGTGTGTGTGTGTATGTGCACACACATGCAGAAAATAGTATGTGTGCTGAAAAAAATATACTACCCAAAACATGTTACTCTATACAAGTAGGGTGTGACTTGTTAGCTGATGTGAATCTTATCCTTTTTTGATACTATTTGTTGTTGCTGCTAGGACTAGCCTGTAGTGTCTATATTGCACCTCCTTTCCCAACTTGCTCTTTACACCCGGTTCTGTTTTGCAATCTGTTGTTCCTTCTGAAACATATATCAAGAGAAGGGTTACATTTTCTTGCTAAATGTATGCCTCATAATATTATAAATCATAATGGCCAATATCCTACTGTTGTGTACTAGTCGACCATGTGTGTGGCCAGGTCTGCACATGGTCATGGATGAGCAGGAGCTTAACTCTTAGGAACAATAGAGGCTCGGATCCTAGCCGCACCAATCGGAAGGCTAGGATCCAAGACAAAACCTATTGAGCACTGGCACTGTAAATAAACCTATCATGGGTGTTGGGGTGTGTGGGGTGTGTGGTTTGCTGTGGAAATATAAGCCGGTTTGCGAGCCGGCTTCTGTGTCTTGTTTCGAAATAAACTAAGAGCTGATTCACTACACTATGCATCGGACCCAGTATATTATACAACCAACCAGAGGAGGTCCATAACCCCCACCGGATGTAGCCAAACAGCCAACTGGAAAGGAAGAAGGCCAGCTCAGCCATTATTTGGCAAGCACTTCAGATGGGCCAAAGGAGACACAGACACAGCGATTCTGGGGATAAAGTACTTCCAGGGAAAGATAGAATGGGCAAGACATTATCACGTGGCAACCATACAGTTGTGTCTGTGTTTGCTTCAGGCTGTCCCAAGTACTTGCCCCTGTGACAACAGAGCTAGGACAGGGGGATAGGTTGGACAGGTTGCCCCATTTGATGGGAGGAAATGAGGTGGCTGAAACGACGTCATTCAGTGCTGCAACATCACCGTATCACAGAATGTTGTAGGATTCTCCCCAAACGCTATGGTTTTTACCACAGAGATTTGGAGGCGGGGGATTTTAGAGTGCCATGCAATGAGGTCACTTCTTCTCGTGCAGCTGGAATTGCTGTTGCAGCACTGCAGGACACCATTTTGGTAAGTCACTGCTCACACCCCAGGCCCTCAGGGTTTGGCAGTCAAGGGTTGGCAAATCCTATGAGAAGGGGTGCAGCATTAACACTCCTCACATGGCCCAGTTCTTCTCACATGATTACCCAAAAAGTAATTATACTGCAAGATTCTACCCAACAAATGTAATATGGGGATCCATACTCTGTGTGTGCAAGAAACTGCTGAATCAGCCCCCCCCCTTCAGATTTAATGGCTGGGATCCTAATCCTTTCTGATGTTTCCACAGCCTGTCCTCCATAGTGGAATGCATTCTTCCAGTGCTAGCAGCTTTCTGCTCAGTGTCCTGCAATGACTGGAATGTACCTGCTGCAGGAGAGAGCACCCTTTTTGGGTGGCTGAGGACACGCTCACAGTTATTACCTTTTTAACCCACCATTTTGGCAGCATTTTACCCAGTTTAGGCCAATAGACAATGATGTTGCCCAGAACCACCCTGTCAACCTCACAGTTGTGTGGGGACTCTAATCCATCTTACATTTCATTTTGAAAAGTATGAGCGCAATGTAAAAAAAAAAAGGAGGTAAAATATTGGCCTCACCTATATTCAAAATGTAACTTCAGTACTGTAAAAACTAAAGTTTTAAGATCTTCTGCTTCTTGTTTAATTTTTTGCCTTTTCTGACAAATAACCATTTATTTCTAGCAGTTTCCCCCCCTTTCAAGACTTTGATGTACAGGGGTTAGATTCAACTAGCAAACTCTGCAAAATAAGACCATGTACATATTCTATGGCAACAACCCCAATATAAAGCCTGATCCCACACTGGTCATATTATAACACCCTCTTTAACATGCATAGAAACCACATGAAATAGCTTGAGTAGATTTAGACAGCCTAAGACCCGCAATGTGCGGATCATCCAATGTCTAAAAAACTGGAGTGGAGATGTTTTACAGTGAGAACCTGAGTCTGAGATTGTGTGTGTGTGTATGTGCACACACATGCAGAAAATAGTATGTGTGCTGAAAAAAATATACTACCCAAAACATGTTACTCTATACAAGTAGGGTGTGACTTGTTAGCTGATGTGAATCTTATCCTTTTTTGATACTATTTGTTGTTGCTGCTAGGACTAGCCTGTAGTGTCTATATTGCACCTCCTTTCCCAACTTGCTCTTTACACCCGGTTCTGTTTTGCAATCTGTTGTTCCTTCTGAAACATATATCAAGAGAAGGATTACATTTTCTTGCTAAATATATGCCTCATAATATTATAAATCATAATGGCCAATATCCTACTGTTGTGTACTAGTCGACCATGTGTGTGGCCAGGTCTGCACATGGTCATGGATGAGCAGGAGCTTAACTCTTAGGAACAATAGAGGCTCGGATCCTAGCCGCACCAATCGGAAGGCTAGGATCCAAGACAAAACCTATTGAGCACTAGCACTGTAAATAAACCTATCATGGGTGTTGGGGTGTGTGGGGTGTGTGGTTTGCTGTGGAAATATAAGCCGGTTTGCGAGCCGGCTTCTGTGTCTTGTTCCGAAATGAACTAAGAGCTGATTCACTACACTATGCATCGGACCCAGTATATTATACCTGACATGCCGCTAAGCAAAGTTTGCACTCTTCTTCCAAGTAGCTCTTCCTCTAATGAAAAAAACCCACTTAAATTGGAACAGGGCTGCTTAGGCTGGAGGGAGGCTATGCTTTTGGGTGGTCCAAGGACTGACTTCTCATCCTTCACTCTTTCTCTGCTCCTCCCTCTTTC